>NW_017215722.1:0-13694 GCF_001704415.2 Capra hircus
CTGCTGGAACTGTGCAGTTTGAAGAAAAAAAAATCATTTTTAACCCATTTTCTCTGAAGTGCAAGGCATATCATGCCATCCCTGAATCATAAAGTCACCTTTTCTTTATGTAGTCATAGTTTCATGCCTAAATTATAGGCCAACTCGTGCTCAAATGGACTCTGATGTCAGGGGCAGATCAACTAATAAAAAGCTTGGATTGTCCCTCTGGAGGAAAGTGAGATCTTGGTCCCACGAGAAGAATCTGAAGGGTTAAGGGAACTTGCAAGAGTGGGGAAAGCTTAGTCCATCCTACATGTACCAAAATCTTAAATAAGGCTTATTTACTTTACCGAAGTAAAAAAACAGATGATGAAAACAATTATAAATCAATGAAAGGTAAAGAAATCCATAGTCTGTTATCAAAAATTGCATTCTAAGAAAACTTTGTTCTCTTAACCTAGAGAGGAGACTAAATTCCATCTGGTACCAGCTTACCAGAAGACAAACAAACAAACAAACAAATTATCGGTAAGCTTAAAAAAAGTATATTCCATATATCTTGAAGTAGCAGTATTTCTGCAAAGGCATCAGTGTGAAACCATAGAGGACATGGTTAAAACCTGATTAAATAGAAATTGACAATGTAATCTGGTCACTGCTGCGACTTGAAATGCTTTAATATGATAACTGGAATTATAACTGACAGCATTTGACCAGGACATATCAGATTTTCACGGATGTCAGATAATTTCTAGGATATCTATATTAGGAACTGAAGGAATCTTTGAACCTAGGAAAGAAAACAACAGTCTCAAAGGCCCTTGCTGAATCATCTATCAGCAAGGAATGTCTTTGCAAGGATCGGCAAAGTGAAGGGAAAATACACCGACCTGCCTCTGCAACTTTGGTCCTCTGAGCAGATCTGGAGGTCTCCCTTTGTATAAGCTAACCTGTTCCTTCCAAATAGAGGTTTGCAACACAAAAACAAGTGGCCGCCTATTCTTCCCCGAAGGAGGCTCTCTTTCCCCACATCCTGCGAACTCCCTTTCCCAGCCTCCTGGAAAAGCGCTTCTTGGCAGTTCCTTTCAGAAAATCCTATGGACGGAGAAGGCCTGGTAGGCCTGCAGTCCGTGGGGTCGCTGAGGGTCGGACACGACTGAGCGACTGCACTTTCATTTTCACTTTCATGCATTGGAGAAGGCAATGGCAACCCACTTACTGTTCTTGCCTGGAGAATCCCAGGGACGGCGGGAGCCTAGTGGGCTACCGTCTATGGCGTCGCACAGAGTCGAACACGACTGAAGCAACTTAGCAGCAGCAGCAGGCAGAGCAGTTCCTTTCTTAGGGGCAGTTATCCCTGAGATTGGGACCTGGAAAGGCAGAGCCACCTCCACACACACGTCCTTTTCTGTCCCCTTTCCTCTGGAGGAGAGCTCTAGTGAAGCCTAGGTCTGTCAGGAAAATTCTTGGCTTTGACGGGATCCCACCCAGTGTGTGAACCTGCATACCTGACCTAGGGGCCACAGGGCACCTGTTTTGGCTCCGAGTGGGGTCCTGGAGGGGTGCAGGATTTTTGAGAGCTTAAAAATCCATCCAATTTGTCTTTTTTTTTTTAACCTCAGAGAGAACGAGTTTGCTCCACCTCCACCCTTTGGCAGTGTGGAGGGAAGAGGGCACCACCCTCTCCCAAAGGGGACATAGGGCCCTACCAGGAGAAGAAAGGCCCCTTGAGGAGCTGAGGCCTAGGTAGGCAGCCAGTGATGTCAAGCACACTCCCGCTTCTTGCTTCTTCATGGGCACTCCCACGATCTGCTAGGAATGGTCTTTGCAAGGATCTCAAAGGGAAGGGGGAGATACATGGCCCTGTCTCTGGAACTTCAGTCCTCTGAGCAGATCTGGAGGTCTTGAGATTGTATAAGCAAACCTGTTCCTTCCAAATAGAGGCTTGCAAACACACCCCCGGTGGTTTGGCCTCTTCTTCCCCGAAGAAGTCTTTCTTTCCCCACATGCTGCGAACTCCCTGTCCCAACCTCCAAGAATAGCGCTTCTTGCCATTCCTTTCTTAGAGGCAGTTATCCCTGAGCTTGGGGCCGTAGGGAGTAGCCCCACACTCACAGGGAAAGGCAAAGACTCCTCCATACATCTCCTCTATCCCCTTTGCTCTGGAGGAGAGCTCTAGTGAGCCTAGGTCTTTCAGGAAAATTCTTGGCTTGCGACAGGATCTCACCCTGTTTGTGAACCTGCATACCCAACCAGGGGCCACAGAGCACCTGTTTCAGTAAAGTGGGCCCTGAAAGGGTGCAGCCTAGCAAGAGCTTGAAAATCCATTCAATTGCTGTTTTTGTACCTCTGACAGAGCGAGCTTGGCTCCACCCTTTGGCAGTGAGGAGAAAAAGAGACATGACACCCTCCCCAAGGGGACATGGGGCCTACTTCCAGAGGAAAGGCCCCTTGTGGAGCTGAGGCCAGGAAGGCACACAGTCGTGTCAAACACACTCCCACTGCTTGCTTCTTCAGGGGGCACTCCCGCTATCAGCTAGGAATGTCTTTGCAATGATCACAAAGGGAAGGGGAGATACAGGGCCCTGCTTCTGGACCTCCGGTGCTCTGAGCAAAATCTCGAGGTCTCCCGTTGTTGGTCAAGGTGAAGGTCAAGTTCAAGTTCAAGGTCAAGTTCAAGTTCAAGCTCAAGATCAAGTTGAAGTTCAAGTTCAAGTTCAAGGTCAACTTCAAGTTCAAGGTCAAGTACAAGGTCAAGGTCAAGTTCAAGTTCAAAGTGAAATTCAAGGTCAAGTTCAAGGTCAATGTCAAGGTCAAGTTCAAGGTTCAATGTCAAGGTCAAGTTCAAGGTCAATGTCAATGTCAAGTTCAAGGTCAAGTTCAAAGTTCAAGTTCAAGGTCAAGTTCAAGGTCAAGCTCAAGATCAAGTGAAGTTCAAGTTGAAGTTCAAGGTCAAGGTCAAGTTCAAGGTCAAGTTCAAGTTCAAGGTCAAGGTCAAGTTCAAGTTCAAGTTGAAGTTCCAAGGTCAAGACAAGTTCAAGTTGAAGTTCAAGTTCAAGTTCAAGGTCAAGTTCAAGGTCAAGTTCAAGGTCAAGTTCAAGGTCAATACAAGGTCAAGGTCAAGTTCAAGTTCAATGTCAAGGTAAAGATCAAGTTCAAGTTCAAGGTCAAGTTCAAGTTCAAGTCAAGTTCAAGATCAAGTTCAAAGTCAAGTTCAGTCAAGGTCAAAGGTCAAGGTCAAGTTAAAAGGTTCAAGTTCAAGTTAAGTTCCAAGTTCAAGTTCAAGGTCAAGTTCAAGTTCAAGGTCAAGGCCAAGGTTTCAAGTTCAAGGTCTCAAGGGTCAAGTTCAAGCCGTCAAGGGTCAAGTTCAAGTTCAAGGGCAGGGCAAGGGCCAAGCCCAAGACCAAGGCAAGGGCAACGGCAACGCCAAGGCCAAGGCCAAGGCCCAGGCCAAGGCAAAGGCCAAGGCCACCAAAGCGAAGCCCAAACCCCGTAACGCCTGACAAAAGGCAGAAGCCACTAGGCCCCTGTGCAGAGGAAGCCACTGAAGGCAGCAAGGCCACAGAGTTCCCCGACTCCCATTCCCACATGAAGATGTGAGGATAAAGGGGCCTCATCCCAGCAAAGCACCCGCTCCCACCACCCCCAACCCCGGCCCCCCGCCCCCCGCAGCACGCCCCCTGAAACAACACTGTCTTCCCAGAAAAGAGAACGGAGAAGCCATGTGTGTGCCAAAGGAGCAAGATGAACGAACGATGCCACGCCCTCCGAATTTGGGCACACCTGACGCCTCGGAACCCCGGGCCTGGCCGATGGGTCCCAGCCATTCTCGGGTGGGAGGGGGGTCAACACATTGGCTGAGAGCCCTTGCCCAGGCCACCCGCAAATCCCCTGAGATGTGATCCGACCACAGGGACCGAGGGCAAACGTACCGCTTGAGGTGCTGGAGGAGCTGGATGAAGCCATGGTGGGAGAGGCACACGGGCACGCTGCAGACTACTGGCCGAGTGTGCGGGGACCAGCAGCTCAGGACTCTGGAGAACGGGAGGCGTCTCCGCCACCATTGACGTCAATAGGGTTTGGGTGGGTAGATGGAGGGGGCCGCCCCTGGCCTCGTTCCAAGCAGAGACCCTGGACGGAGTCCCGTGGAGCAAGTGGGCTTTTCCCGGGCACGGCTGTGCCTGGACCGCCAAGATCCCCGTTGGGGTGGGCGGGCAGTTCGGGGGCTTTGGTTTGTAGCCCTCCTCGCAGCGGGGGGTGGGTTCAACCCCGAGTGGATCAATCAGGGGCCCTCAGCAGTGCCAAGGGAACTCACCGCCCAGGAAACGCCCCTAGGTCCCTTTGAATTGGCCACCAACGCCCCCTTTCCCAGCCTGCCTTGCTCTGGGATTTCCCGCCTTTTCACATTCCACAGGTCCCTGGGCCTCGACTGTCCCCCGCTGGCTCCTCCGAGGCATTCCGGGACACCAGACGCTCTCTCCAGCGCCTCCACCTAGATGCCTCGCTGTCCTCGCCTCCGTTTCCCCCATGCCCCCTCCCCAAATCCTCCATGGGCTCTTGGCATCCTTTCCCTACAGCAGTCCCAGAGTGCCACCGCCGAGGGCTTTGAGTTGCCTGGAGCCCAAGGCTCCGGCCAGAGACCTGAGGGGCCAGCGTCTGGACTGGCAGCTAATGCCATTTGGGGCTTTTCTCACGTGGAGCCTGAGGCCCGCACCTCCGCGGGCAAACCCCCCAGCGCGAGTGCCCTGGAGACACCCGCCCAAGGGGACAGTGTATCCCCTACTGTGGGGAAGGAGGTTCCTGTTTTTCCCTGCACTGGTTCGACTTTCACGCCGAGGATCGACTCACACCATGGTGGCAAGTGGAATAGCCCTGTGGGAAAGCCTCATGGGAAAGACTCCAGGGAAAGCCACAGATTCCTTGATCCACGAGAAGGGAAGCGTGACACTGCTGCTACCGCTCGGGAGGAAAGCGCACGTGCATGACCCCACGCGAGCCGAGGACTGACGCAAGCTTGGGAGACTCCAGAAGTACTCCAAGATCCATGTCAGCACTGGAGAGGAATCCTCAGGTTCCGGTCCCGACTCCACACAAGGTCTTAGGCCCCGGCATCGACGGGAGAGGAATCCTGAGAGGCCCCCTAGTACCTCGCATGGGGACTGGCCTTTCCTGAGGTCACCAGAGCGGGTCCCTGAGGTCTCCGTCGTAACTCGAGAGCACCTGCCGCAACTCGAGAAAATCCAGGAGGTTCTCCCCTGCAGGCGAGATGAGGCCCGTTTCCACTGAGGTGTCTCGAGGCTAATCACACGTGAACTCTGGAACTTCTAAAGAGTCTTTCACAGTCATGCTGCAACTCAAGAAGTTCCCCGACATACCCGTCTCCACTCAAGAGGAAGCACGAGGGTCCCGGCCACATCAAGAGGAGCTCCGTTTCCGGCTCATAGCTCGAGATGAGGGATCCTTTCCCTACTTGGTCGGGAAAGAATTCCCGGCATTCCCATCGCATCTCAAGAGGAGGCGCTCTCCAAAGGAAAGGGGAGAGGAACTGCAGGGTCGTGCCACCATTCCGAGTCCCCCAGATGTCTCAGTCCATTCCATAGGAACCTGTTTTCCCTGCATTGCCTCGGCTTTCACGCCGGAGGATCGACTCACACCACCGAGACACGTGGGACAGCCCTGTGGAGAGCCTCGTGGGAAAGACTCGAGGGAAAGTCACAGATCCCTTGGTCCACGCAAGCAGAAGCGTGACACTGCTGCTACAGCATGGGAGGAAAGGGCACGCTCATGCCCCCACTCGAGACGAGGCCTGAATCCCCTGGGGAGACTCCAGAGGTAGCCCAAGATGCATGTCAGCACTGGAAAGGAATCCTCAGGTTCCGGTACCGACTGCACACAAGGTCTTAGGCCCCGACATCGACAGGAGAGGAATCCCGAGAAGCCCCGAGCAACTCGCATGGGGACTGGCCTTTCCTCAGGCCAACAAAGCGGGTCCTTGAGGTCCAGGTCGTAAGTCGAGAGCACCTGCCTCAACTCGAGAATATCCAGGAGGTTCTCCCCTCCAGGTGAGCTGAGGCCCATTTCCGCTAAGGCGTCACGAGGCTAATCACACCTAAACTTTCGAACTTCCAAAGAGTCCTTCACACCCTTGCTTCAACTCAAGAAGTTCCCCGACATACCCGTCTCCACTTAAGAGGAAGCACAAGAATCCCGCCCATATCCAGTGGAGCCCCTTTTCTGCCTCATAGCTCGAGAGGAGGGATCCTTTCAGTGCATGGTCGGGAAAGAATTCCTTGCATTCCCATCGCATCTCAAGAGGAGGCGCTCTCCACAGGAAAGGCGAGAGGAACTCCAGGGTCGTGCCACCATTCCCAGAGTCCCCCATATGTCTCAGTCCATTCCAAGGAAACCTGTTTTCCTGGCACTGCCTCCACTTTCAAGCCGAGGATCGACTCACACCACGGTGGCTTGTGGGACAACCCTGTGGGAAAGCCTCGTGGGCAAGCCTCGAGGGAAAGCCACAGATCCCTTGATCCACGGGAAGAGAAGCGTGACATTGCTGCTACAGCTCCGAGAGGAAATCGCACGTGAATGCCCCAATTCGAGACGAGGACTGACTCCCCTCTGGAGACTCCAAAAGTACCCCAAATCCATGTCAGCACTGGAGAGGAATCCTCAGGTTTCGGCAGCGATTCCACACAAGGTCTTAGGCCCCGGCATCGACGGGAGAGGAATCCCGAGAGGCCCCCGAGCAACTCGCATGGGGACTGGCCTTTCCTGAGGCCAACAGAGCGGGTCCCTGAGGTCCCCGTCGTAAGTTGAGAGCACCTGCCGCAACTCGAGAAAATCCAGGAGGTTCTCCGCTCCAGGCGAGATGAGGCCCATTTCCGCTGAGGCGTCTCGAGGCTAATCACACCTAACCTCTGGAACTTACAAAGGGTCCTTCACACCCTTGCTGCAACTCAAGAAGTTCCCCGACATACCCGTCTCCACTCGAGGGGAAACACGAGAGTCCCGCCCTCATCCAGAGAAGCCTCGTTTCCGCCTCCTAGCTCGAGAGGAGGGATCCTTTCCCTGCGTGTTCGGGAAAGAATTCCCGGCGTTCCTGTCGCATCTCAAGAAGAGGCGCTCTCCACAGGAAAGGCGAGAGGAACTCCAGGGTCGTGCCACCATTCCAGAGTCTCCCAGATGTCTCAGTTCATTCCAGGGAAACCTGTTTTCCCTGCACTGCCTCGACTTTCAAGTCGAAGATCGACTCACACCTCGGTGGCATGTGGGACAGCCCTGTGGGAAAGCCTCGTGGGAAAGCCTCGTGGAAAAGCCTCGAGCGAAAGCCACAGCTCCCTTGATCCACGCGAAGGGAAGAGTGACACTGCTGCTACAGCTCGAGAGGAAAGCCCACATGCAGGCCCCCACTCGAGACGAGGACTGACGCCCCTCGGGTGACACCAGAAGTACCCCAAGATCCATGTCGGGACTGGAGAGCAATCCTCAGGGTCCGGCACAGACTCCACACAAGGTCTTATGCCCCAGGATCGACAGGAGAGGAATCCCGAGGGCCCCCAAGCAACTCGCATGGGAACTGGACTTTCTTGAGGCCAACAGAGCGGGTCCCTGGGGTCCCCATCGTAAGTGGAGAGCACCTGCCGCAACTCGGGAAAATCCAGGAGGTTCTCCCCTCCAGGCGAGATGAGGCCCATTACCGCTGAGGCGTCTGGAGGCTAATCACACCTAACCTCTGGACCTTCCAAAGGGTCCTTCACAAGCCTTGCTGCAACTTAAGAAGTTCCCCAAAAAACACATCTCCACTCGAAAGGAAGCACGAGAGTCCCGCCCACATTCAGAGGAGCACTGTTTCCGCCTCCTAGCTCGAGAGGAGGTATCCTTTCCCTCAGTCATCGGGAAAGAATTCCCGGTGTTCCCGGCGCATCTCAAGATTAGGCGTTCTCCACAGGAAAGGCGAGAGGAACTCCAGGGTCGTGCAACCATTCCCAGAGTCCCCCAGATGTCTCAGTCCATTCCAGGGAAACCTGTTTTCCCTGCACTGCCTGGACTTTAAAGCCGAGGATCGACTCACACCACGGTGGCACGTGGGACAGCCCTGTGGGAAAGCCACGTGGGAAAGCCTCCTGGGAAAGCCTCGAGGGAAAGCCGCTGATCCCTTGATCCACCGGGAAAGGAAGCGCAACACTGCTGCTACAGCTCGGGAGGAAAGCGCACGTGCATGCCCCCACTCGAGACGAGGACTGACTCCCCTGGGGAGACTCCATAAGTACCCCAAGATCCTTTTCAGCACTGGAGAGGAATCCTCAGGTTCCGGCACCGACTCCACACAAGATCTTAGGCCCCGACATCGATGGGAGAGGAATCCCGAGAGGCCCCAGAGCAACTCGCATGGGGACTGTCCTTTCCTGAGGCCACCATAGCGGGTCCCTGAGGTCCCCGTCGTAAGTCGAGAGCACCTACCGCAACTCGAGAAAATCCAGGAGGTTCTCCCCTCCAGGCGAGATGAGGCCCATTTCCGCTGATGCGTCTCGAGGCTTATCACACCTAACTTCTGGAACTTCCAAAGGGTCCTTCACACCCTTGCTGCAACTCAAGAAGTTTCCCGACATACCCGTCTCCACTCGAGAGGAAGCACGAGAGTCCCGCCCACATCCATAGGCGCCCCCGTTTCCGCCTCCGAGCTCGAGAGAGTGGATCCGTTCCGTGCATGGTCGGGAAAGAATTCCCGGTGTTCCCGTCGCACCTCAAGAGGAGGCGCTCTCCACAGGAAAGGCGAGAGAAACTCCAGGGTCGTGCCAGCCATTCCCAGAGTCCCCCAGATGTCTCAGTCCATTCCAGGGAAACCTGTTTTCCCTGCACTGCCTGGACTTTTAAAGCCGAGGATCGACTCACACCACGGTGGCACATGGGACAGCCCTGTGGGAAAGCCTCGTGGAAAGCCTCGAGGGAAAGCCACAGATCCCTTGATCCACGCAAAGGGAAGCGTGACACTGCTGCTAAGGCTCGGAAGGAAAGCGCACGTGCAAGCCCCCACTTGAGACGAGCACTGACTCCCCTGGGGAGACTCCAGAAGTACCCCAAGATCCATGTCACCACTGGAGAGGAATCCTCAGGTTCTGGCACCGACACCACAGAAGATCTTAAGCCCCGGCATCGACGGGAGGGGAATCCCGAGAGGCCCCGAGCAACTCGCATGGGGACTGGCCTCTCCTGAGGCCACCAGAGCGGGTCCCTGAGGTCCCCGTGGAAAGTCGAGAGCACCAGCTGCAACTCGAGAAAATCCAGGAGGTTCTCTCCTCCAGGCTAGATGAGGCCCATTTCCGCTGAGGCGTCTCGAGGCTAATCACATCTATCATCTGGAACTTCCAAAGTGTCCTTCACACCCTTGCTACAACTCAAGAAGTTCCCCGACATACCCGTCTCCTCTCGAGAGGGAAGCACGAGAGTTCCGCCCACATCCAGAGGAGCCCCGTTTCCGCCTCCTAGCTCGAGAGGAGGGATCCTTTCCCTGCTGGTCGGGAAAGAATTCCCGGCGTTCCCGTCGCATCTCAAGAGGAGGCGCTCTCCAAAGGAAAGGCGAGAGGAACTCCAGGGTCCTGCTACCATTCCCAGAGTCCCCCAGATGTCTCAGTCCATTCCAGGGAAACCTGTTTTCCCTGCACTGCCTTGACTTTCAAGCCAAGGATCGACTCACACCACGGTGGCACGTGGGACAGCCCTGTGGGAAAGCCTCATGGGAAAGCCACAGATCCCTTGATCCACGCGAAGGGAAGCGCGACACTGCTGCGACAGCTCGGGAGGAAAGCGCACGTGCAATCTCCCCCTCGAGACAAGGACTGACTGCCCTGGGGAGACTCCAGAAGTACCCCAAGATCCATGTCAGCACTGGAGAGGAATCCTCAGGTTCCGACACCGAATCCACACAAGATCTTAGGAACCGGCATCGACGGGAGAGGAATCCAGAGAGGCCCCGAGGAACTCGTTTGGGGCCTGGCCTTTCCTGAGGCCACCAGAGCGCGTCCCTGAGGTCCCCGTCGATAGTCAAGAGCCACCTGACACAACTCGAGAAAATCCAGGAGTCTCTCCCCTCCAGGCGAGATGAGGCCCATTTCTGCTGAGGCGTCCCGAGGCTAATCACACCTAACCTCTGGAACTTCCAAAGGGTCCTTCACAACCATGCTGCAACTCAAGAAGTTCCCTGAAATACACGTCTCCACCTCGAGAGGAAGCACGAGAGTCCCGCCCACATCCAGAGGAGCTCCGTTTCCGCCTCCTAGCTCCAGAGGAGGGATCCTTTCCCTGCGTGGTCGGGAAAGAATTCCCGGCATTTCCGTCGCATCTCAAGAGGAGGCGCTCTCCATAGGAAGGGCGAGAGGAACTCAGGGTCGTGCCAGCATTCCCAGAGTCCCCCAGATATCTCAAACCATTCCAGCGAAACCTGTTTTCCCTGCACTGCCTCGACGTTCAAGCGAGGATCGAGTCACACCACGGTGGCACGTGGGACAGCCCTGTGGGAAAGCCTCTTGGGAAATCCTCGTGGGAAAGCCTCAAGCGAAAGCCACAGATCCCTTGATCCACGCCTATGGAAGCGTTGACACTGCTGTTACAGCTCGGGGGGAAAGCGCATGTGCATGCCCCCACTCGAGACGAGGGACTGACTCCCCTGGGGAGACTCGAGAAGTACCCCAAGATCCCTGTCAGCACTGGAGAGGAATCCTCAGGTTCCGGCACCGACTCCACACAAGGTCTTAGGCCCGGCATCGACCGGAGTGGAAATCCCGAGAGGCCCCCGAGCAACTCGTATGGGGACTGGCCTTTCCTGAGGCACCTAGAGCGGGTCCCTGGAGGTCCCCGTCGTAAGTCGAGAGCACCTGCCGCAACTCGAGAAAATACAGCAGGTTCTCCCCTCCAGGCGAGATGAGGCCCATTTCCGCTGAGGCGTCTGGATGCTAATCACACCTAACATCTGGAACTTCCAAAGGGTCCTTCACACCCTTGCTGCAACTCAAGAAGTTCCCCGACATACCCGTCTCCACTCGAGAGGAAGCACGAGCGTCCTGCCCACATCTGGAGGAGGCCCGATTCTGCCTCCTATCTCGAGAGAAGGGATCCTTTCCCTGCGTGTTCGGGAAAGAATTCCCGGCGTTTCCGTCGCATCTCAAGAGGAGGCGCTCTTCATAGAAAGGGCGAGAGGAACTCCAGGGTCATGCCACCGTTCCCAGAGACCCCAGATGTCTCAGTCCATTCCAGCGAAACCCGTTTTCCCTGCACTGCCTCGACGTTCAAGCCGAGGATCGACTCACACCACGGTGGCACGTGGGACAGCCCTGTGGGAAAGCCTCGTGGGAAATCCTCGTGGGAAAGCCTCAAGCGAAAGCCACAGATCCCTTGATCCACGCCTATGGAAGCGTGACACTGCTGTTACAGCTCGGGGGAAAGCGCACGTGCATGCCTCCACTCGATACGAGGACTGACTCCCCTGGGGAGACTCCAGAAGTACCCAAGATCCCATATCAGCACTGGAGAGGAATCCTCAGGTTCCGGCACCGACTCCACACAAGCTCTTAGCGCCCAGCATCGACGGGAGAGGAATCCCGAGAGGCCCCCGAGCAACTCGCATGGGGACTGGCCTTTCCTGAGGCCACCAGAGCGGGTCCCGATGTCCCCGTCGTAAGTCGAGAGCACCGGCAGCAACTCAAGAAAATCAAGGAGGTTCTCCCGTCCAGGCGAGATGAGGCCCATTTCCGCTCAGGCGTCTCGAGACTAATCACACCTAATCTCTGGAACTTCCAAAGGGTCCTTCACACCCTTGCTGCAACTCATGAAGTTCCCCGACATACCCGTCGTCTCCACTCGAAAGCAAGCACGAGAGTCCCACCCACATCCAGAGGACCCCTGTTTCCGCCTCCTAGCTCAAGAGGAGGGATCCTATCCCTGCGTGGTGGGGAAAGAATTCCCGGCGTTCCCGTCGCATCTCAAGAGGAGGCGCTCTCCACAGGAAAGGCGAGAGGAACTCCAGGGTCATGCCACCATTCCCAGAGTCCCCCAGATGTCTCAGTCCATTCCAGTGAAACCTGTTTTCCCTTCACTGCCTCGACTTTCAAGCCGAGGGATCGACTCACACCACGGGTGGCACGTGGGACAGCCCTGTGGGAAAGCCTCATGGGAAAGCCACAGATCCCTTGATCCACGCGAAGGGAAGCGCGACACTGCTGGGCAGCTCGGGAGGAAAGCGCACGTGCATCTCCCCCTCGAGACAAGGACTGACTGCCCTGGGAGACTCCAGAAGTACCCCAAGATCCATGTCAGCACTGGAGAGGAATCCTCAGGTTCCGACACCGACTCCACACAAGATCTTAGGCCCGGCATCGACGGGAGAGGAATCCAGAGAGGCCCCCGAGGAACTCGTTTGGGGCCTGGCCTTTCCTGAGGCCACCAGAGCGGGTCCCTGAGGTCCTCGTCGATAGTCAAGAGCACCTGACACAACTCGAGAAATCCAGGAATCTCTCCCCTCCAGGCGAGATGAGGCCCATTTCCGCTGAGGCGTCCCGAGGCTAATCACACCTAACCTTCGGAACTTCCAAAGGGTCCCTCACACAACCATGCTGCAACTCAAGAAGTTCCCTGAAATACCCGTCTTCACTCGAGAGGAAGCACGAGAGTCCCGCCTACATCCAGAGGAGCTCCGTTTCGCCTCCTAGCTCCAGAGAGGGATCCTTTCCCTGCGTGGTCGGGAAAGAATTCCCGGCGTTTCTCGTCGCATCTCAAGAGGAGGCGCTCTCCCACAGGAAAGGCGAGAGGAACTCCAGGGTCGTGCCACCATTCCCAGAGTCCCCAGATGTCTCAGACCATTCCAGGGAAACCTGTTTTTCCCTGCACTGCCTTCACTTTCAAGCCGAGGATCGAGTCACACCACGGTGGCACGTGGGACAGCCCTGTGGGAAAGCCTCGTGGGAAAAGCCTCGTGGGAAAGCCTCGAGGCAAAAGCCCCTGATCCCTTGATTCACGTGAAGGCAAGTGTGACACTGCTGCTAGAGTGGGAGGAAAGCACACGTGCATGCCCCCTCTCGAGACGAGGACTGACTCCCCTGGGGGAGACTCCAGAAGTACCCCAAGATCCACGTCAGCACTGGAGAGGAATCCTCAGTTTCCGACACCGACTCCACAAAAGGTCTTAGGCCCAGGCATCGTCGCTAGAGGAATCCCGAGAGGCCCCTGAGCAACTCGCATGGGGAATGGCCTTTCCTGAGGCCACAAGTGCGGGTCCCTGAGGTCCCTGTCGTTAGTCGATAGCACCTGCCGCAATTCGAGAAAATCCAGGAGGTTCTCCCCTCCAGGCCACATGAGGCCCATTTCTGCTGAGGCGTCTCGCGAGGCTAATCACACCTAACCTCTGGAACTTACAAAGGGTCCTTCACACCCTTGCTGCATCTCAAGAAGTTCCCCGACATACCCGTCTCCACTCAAGAGGAAGCACGAGAGTTCTGCCCACATCCAGAGGAGCCCCCGTTTCCTACTCTTGCTCGAGAGAAAGGATCCCTGTCCCTGCGTGGTGGAAAATTCCCGGCGCGTTCCGATCGCATCTCAAGAGGAGGCGCTCTCCACAGAAGGCGAGAAGACTCCAGGGTCGTGCACCACTCCCAGAGTCCACCAGATGTCTCAGTCCATTCCAGGGAAACTGCTTTCCCTGCACTGCCTCGACGTTCAAG
>NW_017215723.1:0-13693 GCF_001704415.2 Capra hircus
GGAGGAGGCAACCCGAGAGGGGCCCGTCGTGGCCCCGGGAGAACTCGCAAGGGGACTTGCTTTCCTTGAGGCCACCAGAGCGGGTCCCTAGGGTCGACCCCCCCGTCGTAAGTCGAGAGCACCTGCCGCAACTCGAAGAAAATCTAGGAGGTTCTCCTGTCCAGGCGAGATGAGGCCCATTTCCTCTGAGTCGTCTCGAGGGCTAATCATATCTAACATCTGGAACTTCCAAAGGGTCCTTCATACCCTTGCTGCAGCTCAAGAAGTGCCCCGACATACCCGTCTCCACTCGAGAGGAAGCACGAGAGTTCCGCCACATCCAGAGGAGCCCCGTTTCCGCCTCTAGCTCGAGAAGAGGGATCCTTTCCTGTGTGTTCGGGAAGAATTCCCGCGTTCCCGTCGCATCTCAAGAGGAGGCGCTCTCCACAGGAAAGGCGAGAGGAACTCCAGGGTCGTGCCACCATTCCAGAGTACCCCAGATGTCTCCGTCCATTCCAGGGACACCTGTTTTCCCTGCACTGCCTCGACTTTCAAGCCGAGGATCGACTCACACCACGGTGGCACGTGGGACAGGCCCTGTGGGAAAGCCTCGTGGGAAAGCCTCGTGGGAAAGGCCTCGAGGGAAAGCCACAGATCCCTTGATCCACGAAAAGGGAAGCGTGACACTGCTGCTACATCTCGGGAGGAAAGCGCACGTGCATGCCCCCTCTCGAGACGAAGGACTGACTCCCCTGGGGAGACTCCAGAAGTACCCAAAGATCCATGTCAGCACTGAAGTTGAATGCTCAGGTTCCGGCACGACTCCACACAGGATCTTAGGCCCCGGCATCAACGGGAGAGGAATCCCGAGAGACCCCGAGCAACTCGCAAGGGGACTGGCCTTTCCTGAGGCCACCAGAGCGGGTCCCTGAGGTCCCCGTCGTAAGTCGAGAGCACCTGCCGCAACTCGAGAATCCAGGAGGTTCTCCCCTCCAGGCCAGATGAGGCCCATTTCCACTGAGGCGTCTCGGGGCTAATCACACCTAACCTCTGGATCTTCCAAAGGGTCTTTCACACCCTTGCTGCAACTCAAGAAGTTCCCCGACATACCCGACTCCACTCGAGAGGAAGCACGAGAGTCCCGCCCACATCCAGAGGAGCCCCTTTTCCGCCTCCTAGCTCGAGAGGAGGGATCCTTTCCCTGCGTGTTCGGAAAGAATTCCCGGCGTTCCCGTCGCATCTCAAGTGGAGGCGCTCTCCACAGGAATGGCGAGAGGAACTCCAGGGTCGTGCCACATTCCCAGAGTCCCCCAGATGTGTCAGTGCATTCCAGGGAAACCTGTTTTCCCTGCACTGCCTCGACTTTCAAGCCAAGGATCGACTCACACAGTGGTGGCACGTGGGACAACCCTGCGGGAAAGCCTCGTGGGAAAGCCTCCTGGGAAAGCCTCGAGGGAAAGCCCGTGATCCCTTGATCCACGCGAAGGGAAGCGTGACACTGCTGCTACAGCTCGGGAGGAAAGCGCACGTGCATGCCCCCACTCGAGACGAGGACTGACTCCACTGGGGAGACTCCAGAAGTACCCCAAGATCCATGTCAGCACTGGAGAGGAATCCTCAGGTTCTGGCACTGACTCCACACAAGGTTTTAGGCCCCAGCATCTACGGGAGAGGAAACCCGAGAGCCCCCCGTGTGGCCCCCGAGCAACTCGCAGGGGACTGGCCTTTCCTGAGGCCACCAGAGCGGGTCCCTGTGGTCCGCGTCGTAAGTCGAGAGCACCTCCTGCAACGCGAGAAAATCCAGGAGGTTCTCCCTTCCAGGCGAGATGAGGCCCATTTCCGCTGAGGCGTCTCGAGGCTAATCACACCAAACCTCTGGAACTTCCAAATGGTCCTTCACACACTTGCTAAAACTAAAGAATTTCGCCGACATACCCGTCTCCACTCGAGAGGAAGCACGAGAGTCCCGCCCACATCTAGAGGAACCCCGTTTCCGCCTCCTAGCTCGAGAGGAGGGATTCTTTCCCTGCATGTTTGGGAAATAATTCCCGGCGTTCCCGTCGCATCTCAAGAGGAGGCACTCTCCACAGGAAAGCCGAGCGGAACTCCAGGATCGTGCCACCATTCCCAGAGTCCCCCAGATGTCTCAGTTCATTCCAGGGAAACCTGTTTCCCTACACTGCCTCGACTTTCAGGACGAGGATCCACTCACACCACGGTGGCACGTGGGACAGCCCTGTGGGAAAGCCTCGTGTGAAAGCCTCGTGGGAAAGCCTCGAGGGAAAGCCACAGTTGCTTTGATCAACCTGAAGGGAAGTTTGACACTGCTGCTACAGCTCGAGAGGAAAGCGCACATGCATGCCCCCACTCGAGACGACGACTGACTTCCCTGGGGAGACTCCAGAAGGACCCCAAGATCCCCGTCAGCACTGGAGAGGAATCCTCACGTTCTGGCACAAACTCCACACAAGGTCTTAGGCCACGGCATCGACGGGAGAGGAATCCCGAGAGGCCCCCGAGCAACTCGCATGGGGACTGGCCTTTCCTGAGGCCACCAGAGCGAGTCCCTGAGGTCCCCGTCGTAACGCGAGAACACCTGCACCATCTAGAGAAAATGCAGGAGGTTCTCCCCACCAGGGGAGATGAGGCCCATTTCCTCTGAGGTGTCCCCATGCTAATCACACCTAACCTCTGGATCTTCCAAAGGTTCCTTCACACCCTTGCTGCAACTCAAGAAGTTCCCCGACATACCCGTCTCCACTCAAGAGGAAGCACGAGAGTCCCGTCCAATTCCAGAGGAGCCCTTTTTCCGACTCCCAGCTCGAGAAGAGGGATTCTTTCCCTGCGTCGTCGGGAAAGAATTCCCGGCGGTTCCGTCGCATCTCAAGAGGAGGTGCTCTCCACAGGAAAGGCGAGAGGAACTCCAGGGTGGTGCCACCATTCGCAGAGTCCCCCAGATGTCTCAGTCCATTCCACGGAAACCTGTTTTCCCTGCATTTTCTTTGCTTTCAAGCCGAGGATCGAACGACTCACACCACGGTGGAACGTGGGACAGCCCTTGGGAAAGCCTCTTGGGAAAGCCTCGTGGGAAAGCCTCGAGGGAAAGCCCCTGAACCCTTGATCCACGCAAAGGGAATCTCGACACTGCTGCTACAGCTCGGGAGGAAAGCGCACGTGCATGCCCCCACTCGAGACGAGGACTGACTCCCCTGGGGAGACTCCATAAGTACCCCAAGAAGCATGTCAGCACTGAAGAGGAATACTCAGATTCCGGCACCGATGCCACACAAGATCTTAGGCCCCGGCATCGACGGGAGAGGAATCCCGAGAGGCCCCCGAGCAACGCGCATGGGGACTGGCCTTTTCTGAGGCCACCAGAGCGTGTCCCTGAGGTCCCCGACGTGAGTCGAGAGCACCTGTCGCAACTCGAGAAAATCCAGGAGGTTCTCCCCTCCAGGAGAGATGAGGCCCATTTCCACTGAGGCGTCTCGAGGCTAATCAAATCTAACTTCTGGAACTTCCAAAGGGTCTTTCACACTTTTGCTGCAACTCAAGAAGTTCCCCGACATACCCGTCTCCAGTAGAGAGGAAGCTCCATATTCCCGCCCACATCCAGAGGAGCCCCGTTTCCGCCTCCTAGCTCGAGAGGAGGGATCCTTTCCCTGCGTGGTAGGGAATGAATTCAAGGCGTTTCCGACGCATCTCAAGAGGAGGCGCTCTCCACATGTAAGGGGAGAGGAACTTCAGGGTCGTGTCACCATTCCCAGAGTCCCCCAGAGGTCTCAGTCCATTCCAGGGAAACATGTTTTCCCTGCACTGCGTCGACTTTCAAGCCGAGTATCGACTCACAACAAGGCGGCACGTGGGACCGCCCTGTGGGAAAGGCTCGTGGGAAAATCACGTGGGAAAGCCTCGAGGGAAAGCCACTGATCCCTTGATCCACGCGAAGGGAAATGCAACACTGCTGCTACAGCTCGGGAGGAAAGCGCACGTGCATGCCCCCACTCGAGACGAGGACTGACTCCCCTGGGGAGACTCCAGAAGGACCCCAAGATCCACGTCAGCACTGGAGAGGAATCCTCACGTTCCGGCACTGACTCCACACAAGGTCTTAGGCCCCAGCATCGACAGGAGAGGAATCCTGAGAGGCCCAAGAGCAACTCGCATGGGGACTGGACTTTCCTGAGGCCACCAGAGCGGGTCCCTGAGGTCCCCGTCGTAAGTCGAGAGCACATGCCGCAACTCGAGAAAATCCAGGAGGTTCTCCCCTCCAGGCGAGATGAGGCCAATTTCCCCTGAGGCGTCTCGAGGCTAATCACACCTAACCTCTGGAACTTCCAAAGGGTCCTTCACACCCTTGCTGCAACTCAAGAAGTTCCCCGACATACCCGTCTCCACTCGAGAGGAAGCACGAGAGTCCCGCCCACATAAAGAGGAGCCCCATTTCCGCCTCCTAGCTCGAGAGGAGGGATCCTTTCCCTGCGTGGTCGGGAAAGAATTCCCGGCGTTCCCGTCGCATCTCAAGAGGAGGCGCTCTCCACAGGAAAGGCGAGAGGAACTCCAGGGTCGTGCCACCATTCCGAGAGTCCCCCAGATGTCTCAGTCCATTCCAGGGAAACCTGTTTTCCCTGCACTGCCTCGACTTTCTAGCCGAGGATCGACTCACAACACGGTGGCACGTGGGACAGCCCTGCGGGAAATCCTCGTAGGAAAGCTTTGTGGGAAACCCTCGAGTGAAAACCACAGATC
The DNA here is from genome assembly GCF_001704415.2 of Capra hircus. Classification (NCBI taxonomy): domain Eukaryota; kingdom Metazoa; phylum Chordata; class Mammalia; order Artiodactyla; family Bovidae; genus Capra; species Capra hircus. The sequence goes on from NW_017215723.1 coordinate 4,729, forward strand.
CATTGATCCAAGCGAAGGGAAGCGTGACACTGCTGCTTCAGCTCGGGAGGAAAGCGCAGGTGCATGCCCCCACCTGAGACGAAGAATGACTCCCCTGGGGAGACTCCAGAAATACACCAAGGTCCATTTCTGCACTGGAGAGGAATACTCAGGTTCCGGCAGCATCTCCACACAAGATCTTAGGCGCTGGAATCGACGGGAGAGGAAATCCGAGAGGCCCCCGAGCAACTCGCATGGGGACTGGCCTTTCCTGAGGCCACCAGAGCGGGTCCCTGAGGATCCCGTCGTAAGTCGAGAGCACCTGCCGCAACTCAAGGAAATCCAGGAGGTTCTCCCCTCCAGGCGAGATGAGGCCCATTTCCGCTGAGGCATCTCAAGGCTAATCACATCTAACATCTGGAACTTCCAAAGGGTCCTTCACACCCTTGCTGCAACTCAAGAAGTTCCCCGACATTCCCGTCTCCACTCGAGAGGAAGCACGAGAGTGCCGCCTACATCCAGAGGAGCCCCGTTTCCGCCTCCTAGCTCGAGAGGAGGGATCCTTTCCCGGCGTGGGCGGGAAAGAATTCCTGGCATTCCTGTCACATCTCAAGATGAGGCGCTCTCCACAGGAAAGGCGAGAGGAACTCCAGGGTCGTGCCATATTCCCAAAGTCCCCCAGATGTCTCAGTCCATTCCAGGGAAACCTGTTTTCCCTGCACTGCCTCGACTTTCAAGCCGAGGATCGACTCACACAACGGTGGCACGTGGGACATCCCTGTGGGCAAGCCTCGTGGGAAAGCCTCGTGGGAAAGCCTCGAGGGAAAGACACAGATCCCTTGATCCACGAAAAGGGAAGCGTGACACTGCTGCTACAGCTCGGGAGGAAAGCGCACGTGCATGCCCCCTCTCGAGACGAGGACTTACGCCTCTGGGGAGACAACAGAAGTCCCCGAAGATCCATGTCGGCACTGGAGAGGAATCCTCAGGTTCCGGCACTGACTCCACACAAGGTCTTAGGCCCCGGCATCGACGGGAGAGGAATCCCGAGAGGCCCCCGAGCAACTCGCATGGGGACTGGCCTTTCCTGAGGCCACCAGAATGGGTCCCTGAGGTCCCCGTTGTAAGTCGAGAGCACCTGCCGCAACTCGAGAAAATCCAGGAGGTTCTCCCCTCCAGGCGACATGAGGCCCATTTCCGCTGAGGTATCTCTAGGCTAATCACACCTTACCTCTGGAACTTCCAAAGGGTCCTTCACACCCTTGCTGCAACTCAAGAAGTTCCCCGATATACCCGTTTCTACTCGAGAGGAAGCACGAGAGTTCCCCGCACATCCAGAGGAGCCCCGTTTCCTCCTCCTAGCTCGAGAGGAGGGATCCTATACCTGCGTGGTCGGGAAAGAATTCCCGGTGTTCCCGTCGCATCTCAAATGGAGGCGCTATAAACAGGAAAGGTGAGAGGAACTCCAGGGTCGTGCCATATTCCCAAAGTCCCCCAGATGTCTCAGTCCATTCCAGGGAAACCTGTTTTCCCTGCACTGCTTCGACTTTCAAGCCACGGATCGACTCACACAACGGTGGCACGTGGGACATCCCTGTGGGAAAGCCTCGTGGGAAAGCCTCGAGGGAAAGACACAGATCCCTTGATCCACGTGAAGGGAAGCGTGACACTGCTGCTACAGCTCGAGAGGAAAGCGCAAGTGCATAGCCCCACTTGAGATGAGGACTGACTCCCCTGGGGAGACTCCAGAAGTACCCCAAGATCCATGTCAGCACTGGAGAGGAATGCTCAGGTTCCGGCACCGACTCCACACAAGGTCTTAGACCCCGGAATCTACGGGAGAGGAATCCCGAGAGGCCCCAGAGCAATTCGCATGGGGACTGGCCTTTCCTGAGGCCACCAGAGCGGGTCCCTGAGGTCCCCATCGTAAGTCGAGAGCACCTGACGCAACTCGAGAAAATCCAGGAGGTTCTCCAATCCAGGCGAGATGAGGCCCATTTCCTCTGAGGCAACAAGGGGGTAATCACACTTAAACGCTGGAACTTCCAAAGGGTCCTTCACACCCTTGCTGCAACTCAAGAAGTTCCCAGACATACCCGTCTCCACTCAAGAGGATCCCAAGGGTCCCGCCCATATCCAGAGTGGCCCCGATTCCGCCTGCTAGCTCGAGAGGATGTATCCTTTCCCTGCGTGGTCGGGAAAGTATTCCTAGCGTTCCCGTCTCATCTCAAGTGTAGGCGCTCTCCACAGGAAAGGCAAGAGGAACTCCAGTCTCAAGCCCCATTCCCAAAGTCCCCCGGATGTCTCAGTCCATTCCAGGGAAACCTGTATTCCCTGCACTGCCTCGACTTTCAATCCGAGGATCGACTCACACCACGGTGACACGTGGGACAGCCCTGTGGGAAAGCCTCGTGGGAAAGCCTCGAGGGAAAGACACAGATCCCTTGATCCACGCGAAGGGAAGCGCGACACTGCTGCTACAGCTCGGGAGGAAAGCGCACGTGCATGCCCCCACTCGAGACGAGGACTGACTGCCCTGGGGAGAATCCAGAAGTACCCCAAGATCCATGTCGGCACTGGAGAGGAATTCTCAGGTTCTGGCACTGAGTCCACACCATGTCTTAGGACCCAGCATCGATGGGAGAGGAATCCCGATAGGCCCCCGAGCAACTCGCATGGGGACTGGACTTTCCTGAGGCCACCACACCGGGTCCCTGAGTTCCCCGTCATAAGTCGAGAGCACCAGCCGCAACTCGAGAAAATCCAGGAGGTTCTCCCCTCCAGGCGAGCTGAGACCTATTTCCGCTGAGGTATCTCGAGGCTAATCACACCTTACCTCTGGAACTTCCAAAGGGTCCGTCACTTCCTTGCTGCAACTCAAGAAGTTCCCCGACATACCCGTCTCCACTCAAGAGGAACCCGAGGGTCCCGCCCATATCCAGAGTGGCCCCGTTTCCGCCTGCTAGCTCGAGAGGAGGCATCCTTTCCCTGCGTGGTCGGGAAAGAATTCCTAGCGTTCCCGTCTCATCTCAAGAGTAGGCGCTCTCCACAGGAAAGGCGAGAGGAACTCCAGTATCAGGCCCCATTCCCAGAGTCCCCCAGATGTTTCAGTCCATTCCAGGGAAACCTGTTTTCCCTGCACTGCGTCGACTTTCAAGCCGAGGATGGACTCACACCGCGATGGCACGTTGGACAGCCCTGTGGGAAAGCCTCTTGGGAAAGCCTCGTCGGAAAGCCTCGAGGGAAAGCCACAGATCCCTTGATCCACGCGTAGGGAAGAGTGACACTGCTGCTACAGCTCGGGAGAAAAGCGCACGTGCATGCACCCAAACGAGACGAGGACTGACTCCATGGGGAGACTCCAGAAGTACCCCAAGATCCATGTCAGCACTGGAGAGGAATCCTCAGGTTCCCGCACCGACTCCACACAAGGTCTTAGGCCCCGGCATCGACGGGAGAGGAATCCCGAGAGGCCCCCGAGCAACTCGCATGGGGACTGGCCTTTCCTGAGGCCACCAGATCGGGTCCCTGAGGTCCCCGTCGTAAGTCGAGAGCACCTGCCGCAACTCGAGAAAATCCAGGAGGTTCTCCCCTCCATTCGAGATGAGGCCCATTTCCGCTGAGGCGTCTCGAGGCTAATCACATCTAACATCTGGAACTTCCAAAGGGTCCTTCACACCCCTGCTGCAACTCAAGAAGTTCCCCGACATACCCGTCTCCACTCGAGAGGAAGCACGAGAGTCCCGCCCACATCCAGAATAGCCCCGTTTCCGCCTCCTAGCTCGAGGGGGGGGATCCTTTCCCAGCGTGGTCGGGAAAGAATTCCCGGCGTTCCCGTTGCATCTCAAGAGGAGGTGCTCTCCACAGGAAAGGCGAGAGGAACTCCAGGGTCGTGCCACCATTCCCAGAGTCCCCTGGATGTCTCAGTCCATTCCAGGGAAATCTGTTTTCCCTGCACTGCCTCGACTTTCAAGCCGAAGATCGACTCACATCTCGGTGGCACCTGGGAGAGCCCTGTGGGAAAGCCTCGTGGGAAAGCCTCGAGGGAAAGACACAGATCCCTTGATCCACGCGAAGGGAAGCACGACACTGCTGCTACAGCTCGGGAGGAAAGCGCACGTGCATGCCCCCCTCTCGAGACGAGGACTGACTGCCCTGGGGAGACTCCAGAAGTTCCCTAAGATCCATGTTTGCACTGGAGAGGAATCCTCAGGTTCCGGCACTGACTCCACACAAGGTCTTAGGCCCCAGCATCGACGGGAGAGGAATCCCGAGAGGTCCCCGAGCAACTCGCATGGGGACTGGCCTTTCCTGAGGCCACCAGAGCGGATCCCTGAGGTCCCCATCGTAAGTCGAGAGCACCTGCCGCATCTCGAGAAAATCCAGGAGGTTCTCCCCTCCAGGCGAGATGAGGCCCATTTCCGTTGAGGCAACTAGGGGGTAATCACACTTTAACTCTGGAACTTCCAAAGGGTCCTTCACACCCTTGCTGCAACTCAAGAAGTTCCCCGACATACCCGTTTCCACTCAAGAGGAATCCGAGAGTCCCGCACATATCCAGAGTGGCCCCGTTTCCGCCTGCTAGCTAGAGAGGAGGGATACTTTCCCTGCGTGGTAGGGAAAGAATTCCCGGCATTCCCGTCGCTTCTCAAGAGGAGGCGCTCTCCACAGGAAAGGCGAGAGGAACTCCAGGGTCGTGCCACCATTCCCTGAGTCCCCCAGATGTCTCAGTCCATTCCTGGGAAAACTGTTTTCTCTTCACTGCCTCGACTTTAAAGCCGAGGATCGACTCACACCACCGTGGCACGTGGGAAAGCCCTGTGGGAAAGCCTCGTGGGAAAGCCTCATGGGAAAGTCTAGATGGAAAGCCACAGATCCCTTGATCCACGAAAAGGGAAGCGTGACACTGCTGCTACAGCTCGGGAGGAAAGCGCACGTGCATGCCCCCACTCGAGACGAGGACTTACGCCTCTGGGGAGACTACAGAAGTCCCCGAAGATCCATGTCGGCACTGGAGAGGAATCCTCAGGTTCCGGCACTGACTCCACACAAGGTCTTAGGCCCCGGCATCGACGGGAGAGGAATCCCGAGAGGCCCCCGAGCAACTCGCATGGGGACTGGGCTTTCCTGAGGCCACCAGAGTGGGTCCCTGAGGTCCCCGTCGTAAGTCGAGAGCACCTGCCGCAACTCGAGAAAATCCAGGAGGTTCTCCCCTCCAGGCGACATGAGGCCCATTTCCGCTGAGGTATCTCGAGGCTAATCACACCTTACCTCTGGAACTTCCAAAGGGTCCTTCACACCCTTGCTGCAACTCAAGAAGTACCCCGACATACCCGTCTCCACTCGAGAGGAAGCAGGAAAGTGCCGCCCACATCAAGAGGAGCCACGTTTCCGCCTCCTAGCTCGAGAGGTTTGATCCTTTCCCTGCGTGGTGGGGAAAGAATTCGCGGCGTTCCCGTCGCATCTCAAGAGGAGGCGCTCTCCAGAGGAAAAGCGAGAGGAACTCCAGCTTCGTGCCACCATTGCCAGAGTCCCCCAGATGTCTCAGTCCATTCCAGGGAACCTGCTTTCCCTGCACTGCCTCGACTTTCAAGCCGAGGATCGACTCACACCACAGTGGCACGTGGGGCAGCCCTGTGGGAAAGCCTCGTGGGAAAGCCTCCGAGGGAAAGACCCAGATCCCTTGATCCACGCGAAGGGAAGCGCGACACTGCTGCTACAGCTCGGGAGGAAAGCGCACGTGCATGGCCCCACTCGAGACGAGGACTGACACCCCTGGGGAGACTCCAGAAGTACCCCAAGATCCATGTCAGCACTGGAGAGGAATCCTCAGGTTCCGGCACCGACTCCACACAAGGTCTTAGGCCCCTGCATCGACGTGAGAGGAATCCAGAGAGGCCCCAGAACAACTTGCATGGGGACTGATCTTTCCTGAGGCCACCACAGTGGGTCCCTGCGGTCCCTGTCGTAAGTCGAGAGCACCTGCTGCAACTCGAGAAAATCCAGGAGGTTCTCCCCTCCAGGCGAGCTGATTCCCATTTCCGCTGAGGTATCTCGAGGCTAATCACACCTTACCTCTGGAACTTCCAAAGAGTCCTTCACACCCTTACTGCAACTCAAGAAGTACCCCGACATACCCGTCTCCACTCCAGAGGAAGCACGAGAGTCCCGCCCACATCCAGAGGAGCCCCGTTTCCGCCTCCTAGCTCGAGAGCAGGGATCCTTTCCCTCCGTGGTCGGGATAGAATTCCCGGTGTTCCCGTCACATCTCAAGAGGAGGCGGGCTCCACAGGAAAGGCGAGAGGAACTCCACGGTCGAGCCACCATTCCCAGAATCCTCTGGATGTCTCAGTCCATTCCAGGGAAAACTGTTTTCCCTGCACTGCGTCGACTTTCAAGCCGAGGATCGAATCACACCACGGTGGCACGTGGGACAGCCCTGTGGGAAAGCCTCGTGAGGAAGCCTTGAGGGAAAGACCCAGATCCCTTGATCCACGCGAAGGGAAGCGCGACACTGCTGCTACAGCTCGGGAGGAAAGCGCACGTGCATGCCCCGACTCGAGACGAGGACTGACTGCCCTGGGGAGACTCCAGAAGTACCCTAAGATCCATGTCTGCACTGGAGAGAAATCCTCAGGTTCCGGCCCTGAGTCCACAGCAGGTCTTAGGCCCCAGCATGGACGGGAGAAGAATCCCGAGAGGCCCTCGAGCAACTCGCATGGGGACTGGCCTTTCCTGAGGCCACGAGAGCGGGTCCCTGAAGTCCCCATCGTAAGTCGAGAGCACCTGCCGCAACTCGAGAAAATCCAGGAGGTTCTCCCCTCCAGGCTAGATGAGGCCCATTTCCGCTGAGGCGTCTCGAGGCTAATCACACCTAAACTCTGGAACTTCCAAAGGGTCCTTCACACCCTTGCTGCAACTCAAGAAGTTCCCCGACATACCCGTCTCCACTCGAGAGGAAGCACGAGAGTCCCGCCCACATCCAGAGGAGCCCCGTTTCCGCCTCCTAGCTCGAGAGGAGGGATCCTTTCCCTGGGTGCTCGGGAAAAATTTCCTGGTGTTCCCGTCGCATCTCAAGAGGAGGCGCTCTCCATAGGAAAGGCGAGAGGAACTCCAGGGTCGTGCCACCATTCCCAGAGTCCCCTAGATATCTCAGTCCATTCCAGGGAAACCTGTTTTCCCTGCACTGCCTCGACTTTCAAGCTGAGGATCGACTCACACCACGGTGGCACGTGGGACAGCCCTGTGGGAAACCCTCGTGGGAAAGCCTCGTGGGAAAGCCTCAAGGGAATGCCACAGATCCCTGTTTCCACGCGAAGGGAAGCGTTACAGTGCTGCTACAGCTCGGGAGGAAAGTGCACTTGCATGCCCAACTCGAGACGAGGGCTGACTCCCCTGGGGAGACTCCAGAAGTAGCCCAAGATCCATGTCAGCACTGGAGAGGAATCCTCAGGTTCTGGCACCGACTGCACACAAGGTCTTAGGCCCTGGCATCGACGGGAGAGGAATCCCGAAAGGCCCCCGAGTACCTCGCAAGGAAATGGCCTTTCCCGAGGCCACCAGAGCGCGTCCCTGAGGTCCCCGTCGTAAGTCTAGTGCACCTGCCACAACTCGAGAAAATCCAGGAGGTTCTCCCTTCCAGGCGAGATGAGGCCCATTTCCGCTGAGGCGTCTTGAGGCTAATCACACCTAGACCTCTGGAACTTCCAAAGGGTCTTTCACACCCTTGCTGCAACTCAAGAAGTTCCCCGATATACCCGTCTCCACTCGAGAGGAAGCACGAGAGTCCCGACCACATCCAGAGGAGCCCCGTTTCCACCTCCTAGCTCGAGAGGAGGGATCCTTTCCCTGCGTGCTCGGGAAAGAATTCCCGGCGTTCCCGTCGCATCTCAAGAGGAGGCGCTCTCCACAGGAAAGGCGAGAAGAACTCCAGGGCCATGCCACCATTCCCAGAGTCCCCCAGATGTCTCAGTCCATTCCAGGGAAACCTGTTTTCCCTGCACTGTTTTGACTTTCAAGCCGAGGATCGACTCACACCATGGTGGCACGTGGGACAGCCCTGTGGAAAAGCCTCGTGGGAAACCTCGTGGGAAAGCCTCGAGGGAATGCCACAGATCCCTTGTTCCACGCGAAGGGAAGGGTGACACTGCTGCTTCAGCTCGGGAGGAAAGCGCACGTGCATGCCCCCACCCGAGACGAGGACTGACTCCCCTGGGGAGATACCAGAAGTACCCCAAGATCCATGTCAGCACTGGAGAGGAATCCTCACGGTTCCGGCACCGACTCCACACAAGATCTTAGGCCCCGGCATCGAAGGAGAAGGAATCCCGAGAGGCCCCCGAGCAACTCGCATGGGGACTGGCCTTTACTGAGGCTACCAGAGCGGGTCCCTGAGGTCCCCGTCGTAAGTCGAGAGCACCTGCCGCAACTCGAGAAAATCCAGGAGGTTTCTCCCCTCCAGGCGAGATGAGGCTCATTCCGCTGAGGCGTCTCGAGGCTAATCATACCTAACCTCTGGAACTTCCAAAGGGTCTTTCACACCCTTGCTGCAATTGCAGACGCTTTCCCCGACATACCCTCTCCAATCGAGAGGAAGCACGAGGAATCTCACCCACATCCACAGTAGCCCCAGTTTCCTGCCTCCTGCTCGAAGAGGGATCTCCATTCCCTGCGTGCTCGGCGAAAGAATTCAGGGCGTTTCGTCGCATACTCAAGAGAAGGCGCCATCTCCACAGGAAAAGGCGAAGAGGAACTGCCAAGGGTCCTACCACCGATTCCCAGAGTCCCCCAGATGTCTCCGTAACCATTCCAGGGAAGACCTGTTTTCCCTGCACTGCCTCGACTTTCAAGCCGAGAATCCGGACTCAATCACCACGGGTGGAACGTGGGACTGCCTGTGGGAAAGCCTTGTGGGAAAAGCCTCGTGGGACCGCCCTTTTTGGAAAGCCTCGGGGAAAGACTCGTGGGAAAGCCACGAAGGGAAAGC
>NW_017215724.1:0-23786 GCF_001704415.2 Capra hircus
ACTGACGCGACGACTTAGGTATCTGATTACCTTAGTTTTAACTAGGATGTGAGATAAACTTAAGTTAGGACAGTACAAACTATTAACTATTTCGGATTAGTGAAAAGTTTTAAGTCAGACATCAGTGAAAGACTTGCTAGGTTAGCAAGGCTGAGCCATTACGTTGCTATCAATTATAGCTTTTGCGTGCTAATCCGAGGCCTCTGCAAGCTATTATTAGTTCTGATGCCAACGGTGAGGGTGCATTGATAGGGACAAATGCGTATCGACTAATTGTGTTATGGACGTAGCTAGGACTAGTGTAAGCACATGGATGATGATAGTATTGCACGGATGACTAATGCTACAGTAGTCATTCATTATATAGTACTGAAGAAAAATCGATAAGAATTGATATGGTCGGAAGGTATACACGAGTACGGGGCCTGAAAGGTCAGTGTGTTGGAAGGTAGATTAGATTACTATATTATGTATATATGATCAATTGGTTAGACCTATACATGAATGGCCGCTTACTTGACAAATGGATCGCTGAAGATAGAAGACCCCTATGCTAGTCAGGACGTCTCGCATTAGTTGAAACGCGTGCTTGCTATCTTGGCTATGATGCTTATCACCAAGAAAACAGGGGCATTAGAAAGTTATGGCATTTAAATTATGTAGGAAAGGTTTGAATGTCATTTCCTCCCAAAGCATCTCCACAAACAGAGCCCTTGGGGGAATAACAGAAACGCCATCTGGTGTATGTAGGCAGCTTCATGTCCCTAGTATCCTGTTCCTCGACCTTAATGGTTGTGATCTGGCGAGGTCATTTAGTGCGTCCAGGCGAACACTCGAGGAGCTTCAGATCTGGACGCCAAGTGATCACGTACGGAGGCAGGAATAATGCCCGATAAGAAAGCGTGCAGTATGCGAATAAAGCATAATCTAAGGACGAGCTTTACTTAAATGTAACAACCGTGGATTTTTAGTCAAGCTGATGAAGCGCTAAAGTGCTGCTCAGAGTAAAATGACTGTAAGTATAGATTCATAATACTCTCTACTAGATGGGGACGTATCGAATACATAGTTTAGCTTAATGGAATTCTACTACAGCAAATGAGAGTGGAACATGGCCTTGAGGCGCAGAAGCTATATGACCTGTAAAAATTATATGGACATGCTACGTTATATTCAGTCTGACGGCATGTCCGAAGATCAGGAGTCTTCGCACTGAAGAATTTTATATAATAGATATAGTGAGGAGAAACTACTAGTTAATAGACCCATAATATTAATATACAAAGTATTAATATATATCCCTGTATTAAAATAGCTGGGTTCGACTCAGTGGTTAAAGAATCTACTATGCAATGGGCAGTAGGAAACTTGCGCAAGTTCGGTATTCCGTGGGTTGGACGAATCCCCGTCTGAAGGGGGTTGTTGGGGGCAACGCGATTCGCAGCCTGGCGATTGAATCCGACAACTCGATGTAGACATCCACTGAAGTCTGGCTGTCCTAGCAGCTCGTTCCGCATGGGCGGCGTGGCAAAGAGTTTGGACGACGCTAAGGCGATGTCTTCGGACCGTACACGCATTCAACTTTTTTTCATGATGTTAGTTTGGCTGACTTATAAGAAGATTCAAAATGTATAGTAACTTAAACTAAGAAGCAGGAGTTTCTTTATTTGCATACTGTTAACAAAATCGGTGAGTTGTTGTAATGGTTTGCATGTGCTCTAGTGAAGTTCAGGTCTCGACGGCCTTTACTCCTTTATGTTTATTCTGTCTAGATTATTCATCTCGTTAGCGCAGTTGTCTAGGTTATTTGTAGAATATCACGACTGCACATGGTATATGAGTGGTTATTGATGTCCCGCTGAGTTACCTGCTGGTGAGCTATGGCCTGCCAACTCGGCATGGCTAGGAATAGAGTGAATTCCTAATCATGTAAATTAGGATAAGGAAAGGCGCTATACATGTATCTCTGGTTGAGAACCTAAGCCAGACCACTCAGAGCTTGGCACACACTTCTGATCCGGACCAGAAGAGCTGGGGCAAGATATGGCTCCATTAGTATAGAAAGCCTTAGTGTAGCATGTATACACACTCAACGAGCTAGCTGTCCTGTAAACGATGGACTAGCAAAAGAAGTGCTTTTTAATCTAGGAAGTACATGTCCGTGTGTCAAAAATTGTCAGGAAGGGATTTTACAACAAAGAATAGCGAGAATACGACCTTACTTGATGTGCAGGTAGACCCATGCTTAGATATTGACTGCTATATGTCTCTCGCTGTTGTAGATATCAACATAACAGATGCTAAAGATCTCAGTGTAGGCGGTTCTACAGCAAATACTAGTCAACTCTCCCGCCAAGTATATAGCGCTGTCAATTCTGAGCTGAACTTTTAATGCACCAGATGCTGTAGTGATTGTTCTTCTTCCACATGGATAAACAGCAGGTATCGTAATTTAGTTGAATGTTTAAATCATGACTCATCAATTTTTTTCCTTCTCTGAGTGGTCACCGCGTCCATTAGTCTGCCTACGCATGACCTAAGTCAGCCCCGCTGCCCATTTGTCGCCTTGAGAGACATGTCTATAAGCGGTTTCCGTTACCATCTGGGGTGTACTATGGCTGCTGCTGCTCCTATATCGACACCGCTAAGTCGCGAGGCATCAGTGCATGTCGTGATCGTAGTGCAAAAGGGGACATCGCCCGTAGTGGCGCTCTCGACACAGGCTTGTCCGGATACCTGTGAATTCACTCACTGGTCAAGATGGCACGTGTGGCAGTGGTGCCAATTTCGCTTCTACACAGTGCATGGGACCAAGTGAATAGTGAAAGTGAAGTTGGCTCAGGCGGTGCCCCGTGTTCGAATCTGTCTTCCTGGCGACCCCCACTCATGGTAGCTTGCATAGTCGGATTCAGGCGTCCGAATAGCCAGGTGCCTGGAGAATCCTCCACGGCGGCTAAAGAGTACTGATAATCGGGCGTGGGGCGCCCGTTGCTCGCTCTCGCTCGTCGCATGACATAAACTTGAGCACAAAAAATCTGAAAGGTTCACAAATGCTTCCTCTTACTAAGCCCGACCTTTGAAATAGCTCCGCCTATGGCACTTGTCTGTCCTGGCATTTCTAGCAATGTAAGAGATAGGATTGCCCTACTTACCTGGCTACCGGAAAAGAGATGAAGTTTTCTGTAATGGAGCTTTGCAACTATGTCAAAAGCGCTTAATAATAAAATGTATAGAACTTTACTGTTGTTAGGCACTGTTTTGAGTATCTTTTAGGTTAACTATCGCAGTTATATGCCTTAGGCACCCTTGACACAACTGAGAAGTTATAGGTGTAACTACAACACGGAGAGCAAAATGAGTTTGAATAGTATTTCGCAGTCAGAAACTAGTGATGCGCTGAAAAGCGAGGATAATCCTGGGTCAGTCTGGCTCGCAATGATTCGCTGTTCTAATAAAGCTGCATAATATTAGCTGTCTCGCAACATTAGAAGTTGTAACCGTTGACGTTTTAGAGTAAAAACGACAGGAGAATCTCTAATCGACTCTACATGCGGTAACAGCCGTCTTCATTACTTTCTCTCTCTGTGCTCGCTTGGCTCCTAGCATTATACGCCCTGTGTCCTCGCTGTTGTTACTTCCTTGTGGTATGGCGATACTTATGCCAAGCTATGCGCTGCAACAACGACCCTCTGTAAGTTTCCTGAGGTCATACAGGGTTGGGCATGCCTCTGTCTACTCCTACCGTCCCAGCTCATTGTTTGTTCTTCAGTGTCCTTCAGTTGGTTGTATTTTGTGTCTTCGTAATAGCTTTATAGTCAAAAGGCACTTTGGTTTGTTTTTTTATGTTCCCTCTGTCACTAGGGAGCAGTGCCTTTCTCACAACATCTTGGTTTGGCTCGGGCTGCTCTGCCGCCAGCCTGGGACTCAGGCCGATGCGTTCTGCGTCTGCTGCTTGCTTTATCAGGGCCGATCACCTCTGTGATCTCTCTATGCATAATACCATGTCCCGCCATGAGTAATAATTACTCGACTTCAGCTTCCTGTGTATCTCTGTTTATAGCCTTCTCGAAGGCAGAATTTTGTCTTTCATACTGCCGAATGGCTACAAAACTATGTTTCGTTCTCCCACCAATTCTTCGCTGTTATGCAGCAGATGGGCATTCATGATATTCTAGCCAACAAAATGCTAACTGGCCAAATTTTTCGTCAGCGCTTCGTTTAAGTCTTGATGTTATGGTATTGAAAGCAGTCTTTTTCACGTGGACCGATAGATTGACGTGTGGTACTGTGGCTGTTGTGTTTTTTGTTGTTCGCCTATTAGTTGAGCGTAAATAGTGTCGCTGCTGTAAATGTTTAAATACTTTTGAAAGGCTCCTTTCTGGTCGCTCGTTCTGCATTCTCCGAATGCCTACGACGCGCCCCAGTGCTGTGTGATTGTTAGGGAGCTCCAGGTCATGCAGTGCCTGTTTTCTCTTACTTTTTATTAGTCAAGAGACTCTTTGAAGCACTTATTTCTAATATGATTTCCTTCTTGATTGGTTCTCTGTTTATGTAGTGACGTAACCCTCGTAGGGAACTTCCGGAGGTATAAAATAACTCATTATTATTTAGCTCGGAATCTTTCTTAGAATGTGCCATGCAGCATTAACCCGATGTTCTAGTACATTGTCTTGCAGTTGAAGGATTTTTAAGCGTGTGATGTGATGGTCCTATTTGCCATTTTCGGGAGGTGAGCTTAGAATTTGAGCAGTTATATAAGGTTTCTGGTCCCGCTTTCAGCGATAACTACTAGGTGGTGGAGGCTGGGGTGGGATTTCTGCTCAGTTTGTGTGTGCTATCAGTAATTCCTTTGGTGTTAACCCTGACTGGCGCTATGTGCAGATCTTAAACGATTATATGCCAAGAACTATACTTTTCTGATGAACGCGTCTACGCCGAGGCTGGGTAGCTCGTGTGTTTTTTGGTTGTTGTTTATTTATAGAGTCTTTTACTTATTTACCCCTTGTGCCTAGTAGGCATAGTTTGTCCTGTGATGTCTTTTCGCTTATGCATTTCTGACTCTACCTGCCATTGATTTCTTTAGGTTGGGCCGAGTTTGTATCCTATAGTGAGTCCGAAGGTTCTTAGATTAAGCAAGGAGACAAGGCGGGTAAGTTTGACTTGAGTATGACCGGCAACGTGGGAACCCTTACCCATGTTTGTTGATGATTCCGTGTTTGCAACTTTCCAGCCTGGCTCAGTTTTAAGTCATAAGGCCGTAGGGTATGTTTCCATATATCAGCGTCCCCGTCCCAAGGAATTCGTCTTATTTGCTTGTCTCTTGTTAAATCTGAAATGGGGTGGTGAATAAAGTGCTTGCTTCAGTAACTACAGAGATTTGGCCCGTTGGATCTCTATGTGGTCTGTAAAGACTGGGCCCTGGTGCGCACACGCACTGTATTACCAGTTTTTTGTAAGACACCATTTTGTACTTTAGTCGAGTTTATTAAGTTTTTGTATCGGCTGATTGTCAATAGACAGCTGGTTAATGTTTTGTGTATGTTTTTTTCTTTCGCAAGGCTGCTGAATGGTGAGGCCCATGAAGTCAGGATTAGTTTTGGTATACTTCTCTGGTAGTTGCCGATGACTACCTGGGCACTCTCGGCATTAATGTCAGAAAAACTTTTAGATGATTAAAGGCATTCAATATGAATGGGACTTCTTTACTGTATGGGTCTCTATAGGTTGCCCCGCTGTCTGACATTGTTGATATTTATGCAGAAGTTGTACGGCAATCGATAATTGAGATAATAAATATGTTAGCTGATGGGACGTCTACTAGACAGCAGACAATGGACTGTCGTCTGATAACCTCTTAAAGCATTATACCTATGAATCGAGTATATGAAAGAGACTGAGAAGCCTTTCTAACTTTGTCCATGTGGGTTAGTATTTGTTATACTCGTGTCTAAAACCTATAGATTTTTCTTAAGTCTGAATGAACCAACTGACCTCGGTCGTCGACAAAGATCTCTATTGTGCTCATCTAGTTGCCGCCTTCTGTTCTCACCTTTCGCACTCTCCTTAGCTGCTTGTCTTTCTTTTTTTTTGTGTATGGGAGGCACACGCGTGCGATTCGAAGCAGCTCAGAGTGGCTCTTACGGTGGCCGTCCCTGCGCTCAGACTATTAACATGGAGAGGAGTCATCATTATCTGGCTAGAAGGAATGCAGGTAAGTGTTGCGTTTTAGGTTATGTGTCATGCCTGTAGGATTTTTTTGGGGTTTATAGAAGAGGAAGTTTTATAAAAAAAATTTTTTCTATAGGCAGGAGATTAGTAGTAGATAGTTCTTGTGGCTGAAGCAGTCTCTTTTTTCTTAATTAAAGATGTGGGGAGGGAGGTACTGATAGAGGAGGGAGAAGTCATCGCCTAATTACAGTATCTCGATCATTGTAGCGAGAATATAAATGCGTAGGCATAGAGCGCGGCAGTTCCTCTGCCCTCGAGCGGTCGCTGGGCGTGCGACAGTTTATGATACTCGCGATTGGCCGCAAGAGGCGTGAGGCTGCGGAATGACGAGTCTATTAATTCTACCGCCCCATGGAGATTGAGAATATGAACAGACTGCGTCAGTGAAAACGTTGGCTTGTTGTGGAGATTTTTGTGGCTCGGTACTGTACCCAGATGATAGCTTTATATTGATCGTGCTTAGATGCCCGAGATGGTCTAGTTTGCTAAGAGTGTGGTAAAAGCGCGACTGCATCTTTGTCTTATCGACTGTGATATAGATATTACCTGGTTCGATGTCATGCCTACCTGGCGCTCCTGCTAGTTTGCCACTGGGGCCTCATAGCCTAGAACTACTTTCGCGGTCTAGCGGCAGACAGAGTGTGCTAATAGTCTACACCGGTTGGCACTGTCATTGCCTCAGCAAAGTGCTACGGGAAAGTAATGCTGGACTAGAGGGATTCTCCAAGGCAGGCTTTCAGCTGATTACCACTCGAACGTGCTCGTGAGCGTGTCCATGCATGGTGCAAGGCTGGTCTTGTAAGAGAGTGCCAATGAGGAACGAGAGGTCCAGATTGCGACATCCGGCTGGATCAGTGAGAAGAAAGCAAGGAAATGTTGAAAGAATGCTTATGTCTCTGCTTATCAACTTTGCAATTATGTTGAATAGGTTTGCCAACTGTGCTGGAATACACAGAGTAGATTGGCCAACCCTGTGGCAAATAGGTCATCTGCAAAGCAGAATGGGAAATCGGCACAGACGCACGGAAGTTTTCCATCGACGCTGCGCTGCCTTTGAGAAACAGCTGTGTGGCAGCGCAGGAAGGCAACAGTTAACACTGGAGACCATGTGAAGCAACCAACTGGTTACAAAAGGAAAATGGAGTAACGGCTCAAGGCTGTATCATTGTTCACTGCTGTAGTTTGTAACGTTATATGGCAGACGTCATTATGAGAAAGACAGTCAGCGAGGCTGAGGGAGGAGCACAGAGGTGGAAGATGCTATAGAGTAGTGCGCGACTGGGGCCGCTAGCAACTATATCTTAATGACCTCAGATATGGCCAGATTCGACAGGCGCAGGGCCTATATGGCACGAAAGGTGAAGACGGAACTAAAAAGGCCTCTGGGAATAGAAAGTGAAAGAGAGTAGCTGAAAAGCTGGCTTAGGAAAGCTTGAACATTCAGAAAAACGAAGGATCTGGCATCATCGGTTGCCCATCACTGTCGTGGTTTTTTTCATGGCAAGCGCACCAGATTGGGGAAACAAGTGGGAAACAGTGTCTAGACTTTACTTTTTTTGGGGCTGCCAAAATGCTGCTCTTGGGCAGATGGCTGAGTGCAGTCATGAGATGGACAAAGGAAAATCCATAAAATTCAGAAGACGCTTGACTTCTTGGAGAAGATGAGGTATGAACGAGCGAATCGAATAGAATAGTCATATTGAAATAAATGCAGTAGACGTACTGGTGCCAACTAAGGGTCGCGTCTAGTCGAAGGTATGGTTTTTTCCGCAGTGGTCATGTATGATGTGCAGAGTTGGACTGTGAAGTAAGCATGAGCGCGTGAGAATTGATGCGCTTTTACTGTGGTGGTTGGAAGAACGACTCATCGAGAGTCCTTTTTCCGGACCCCGGCGGCAAGGAGCATCGCAACGCAGTCCAATGATCATGAGGAGAGGGGTGAGACCTCGGATTGCTGTACCATTTGAGGGGAAGTCAGAGGCTTTGATTGCCGCCTCGTCTGGAATTTGTCGCATAGCTTTGGCCAGCCGTACAGGTGGAGATAGATTAGACTGTATTGGGAAAACGAGCATTGGCTGCTGGGGGTCATAGGCTGCGGCCGAGGGGCAGGAGGAGTACCCGGTGGAGGGACCGGGGGGGGGGACAGTAGGGACTCGGAGGGTGAGATGGCTTCACGGTGAGCTTGTATTGGATTATATGAGTTCTCGCAGCATGAGTAGCTCGCTCGGCGGCACGCTCTGTCGTTGGGACAGGAGTAGCCTGCATGTCCAGTGCGTATTCAATGGGTTGAGTCGAGAGGCGAGTGACAGGACGACAACTGGCAACACTGTAACTGATAACTGTATCTCGCATATTGCTCTGAGATTAGTAAAGTCCCACTGCCAATAGTACAGTAGTGTTGTAGGGGCTCGGAAGTATTGTGCTGATTGGAATAGACAAGGGAAGTCCTGATGACATGAATAGTTTATTTGCACTAAATAAATGTTTTTAGCCTGGTGTACATAGGTCAAGGAGAGGATACTCGTCTTTGCCAATTAGAAAATGGCTTCGTATGTGTTGACGAATCCAGAATATTACTCTGACTAGTTATGGCCTTGTGAAAGAAGTTGTCTATTATTCTTGTTGTGTGATATTGAAGGTGCGAGTTAGTATATGGTTACACTGTTTGTCTATAGAATGTTTCCTTCTTTTTACATATTGTGAACCAATTGTGAATGAAGCAAATGCTTCTTGTCGATGGCTTTACGCAGGGACTATGCATTCTGTGATTGAGGCGCGCAGTAGGCAAATTCGCCTGCTTGTGAATGCTACCGACACGATGAAGATAAGTCAAAGAGGATTGAATTGAAATAAGTGAGATTTAAAAGAGTGATGGTAGATACGTATGACTCGTTTTGAAAACTATAACATATTTACTTTGTTCTGTATACCTTGAGGTCATAATTGCTCTGTCCTTGCACACTAGTGTGAGTGTAGGTGTTCTATCGGGGGCAGTAACATGGCACAACATGAATCCTACCTGGACAGTGTATATACCTGCCCCGCACGAGCTGTTACGCCCATCCTTGCGAGCCGAAAGCATCTAACGCGAGCTGTGTCTGCCCCCCACGCTGGAAATGATATTTGTCAGTTTGTATCTATTTTCATAGATACCGATTTTGGGTTTGTTGGCTAAGAAATAGGTAGATCTATTAAAGATTCGATAATTTTGCCATCGCACAGGTGTTTTGTAATAACTGTCTTTTATAGCCGTGTACTTTCTCCTTAGTTGCAGCGGTCTTGTCCTCAGATTGTGAGTATAAATCACATGTCTGGCTTCTGCAGCTAATTAAGGATTCATATTTCCTATGTTGTCGTAATGTACCTCTCAGAGTGAAGGCAAAAGGGTTGAAATACTTTATAGATAGAGTCGTCATATGAAGATGAGCAGATTCTTCATTAAGGATGATGTACACAGGGGCGTGGAAAAAATTTCCTAATATTTTGCTGTTCTTTGCAGTTAGGAGGCTGCGCTCCATCTGGGTAGGAGAACTGGTGTGCGAGAAGTAAGAAACGTTTAAAGCCACAAAGTAAGCCATGGAGCAGGCGAAATTGTCCGCTGGGAATGCGTGAAAGTCGTAAGTTTAATTCAGTAAGCGAGGTGTACGCCGAAGTTTATGAAAGAGAACTAGTTAGAGAATATTAAAGGCCTATAAATATATGTTTGGGCATGCTGAGTGGTAGATTTGAGGCTGTTTTGAAATGTAAAATAGCGCTTTGCTTTGGGCTAGGTGTCTTAACAGCCTTTCTAGTAATCAAGCTCGTCAAATATTGAACATTTTAAATTATTGTCAAGCTAGAATAAAATTTTGAATAATTTTTTTAGAAAATTAAAAATAATACATGAAGTACCATGCTTTGTAGAAAATCTAAGCAGTATGGAAGTTTTATGAATAACATGGCAGTCTGTGTTCCTCTTGACATTCCCTACACGTGAGTGTGCACACGGAGTAAATAAGTCGGTATTTGTTGGTCTAAGTCTGTTGGGCTCGATGTGTTGTTTTGTTTGCAAGCGCAACTGCGTGTTTTGTAAAAATGGGAAATAGTCCTGCATTTTATCTGTTTCGCCCTCTTTTTCTGCTTAAAAAGTGAGGTTTATGCTGGGGAGTTTGCTTAAAGTAACTTGACAGTGTGAGTCCCTTCTTTGTTTTTTCTGCCTTGTAGTCCGCCATTTGGGGTATTTGTGGAATGTGTATGGTCAAAATAAATGGTCAAAACTGCCATTTTTTAAATTTCTTTGTTTATGCCGCCGCTGCGTTTGCATACTGAATACACAACCTATTTTTTAATGTTAGCTTTTGTCGAGTCTTTGTGCCGGCCCAAGATATAAAACATCACTGTCCGCGTAGATATAGAAGTCGTTATATGAATCGCTAATATCGCTTGCCTCCCAGACACCCTGTAGTTCAAGGTTCAGTTGCGTGCTCCGTTGGTGTAAAAAAAAAAAAAAGAGAACCCAGGGTTTTTGAATTAGATTGGAGCAGATCTTCGTGGTGGGAGTATGCCTGGGATAGAGTGGTACTCCCTTGTAGAGCGCTGTTCGACCCGATAGCCTGTCTTAAATTTTCCAAGGCTTACTCAGCAAGCTTATGGGGATCTAGAAGAGAGTTTTGAGAACGAAAGCCCTCAGGGCTTTGTGTTTCTCCTTCCTAGATGCCCTCTTGACTCTCACAGCCTGGAACCTAATACTTAAAAAGAAATTTGCCTTTTTTTTGGAAGAGAAAGGCAGGAGAGAAACCCTTAAGTTCAGGTATTATATTTCGTTGAACCAGAGAAGTAATACTGAAGTATAACACAACTCGTGATTCCGTAGTAGGGTTTCCCGCTCAATAATAAGGCAACCCAAGTTTTTTAGAAAAGAGTAGACGCATAGGACTTCCCCATATCTGAAGTCCTTCAAGACTGGTTGATATCAAGAGGAAAATAATTAGTTTTTCTCAGAAGAGAATATGGTAGGAGAGTGAGAGTCAGGCCAAAGAGCAGTAAAGGGGCGTCGTATGCCAAAAATTTTTAAATCTTTATGCCTTGAACCCAAAATGACTCATAGAGGAATTGCTTTCTGGATAACTAGTTAGCTATTGTGCTAACAGGAAGAAGAGAAAAGCTAAGTGGCAAATTAATACCATAAAGATGTTTTACTCAGTTAAGGTATGTCACTTTCCCCAATTGCTCACGAGATGTTCTAATAAGGATCGCTTGGGAAATAGAAAATTCAGTAGACATATTCTCAGAATCTCATATCGTATGAAGAAAAGTGCTGCAGATTATAACCTGATGCCGACTCCTCTTACAGCAAAGTTAAATATACAGGCAACATAGAATTATTTAATAGATCTAAAGGCTAGATAAAAGAAGCTCCATGTCTTAGAAGAAATAGAAAGTATAAACGTGAAGATAAATAAGAGTTTTTTTTAGAAAAATACTTCTAGGAAAAGAGAGCCTATGAAAACAAAGGAAACATGGAAAAAGATCTGTTAAAAACTAGTGATCCCTACCGCATCAAGGTAATAGATAGAATGCTAAGATGGGAGAAGAGGGAAGATTATAAAAGCTTAGAGTGGAGATATAAAAGATTACAGCGACACTGAAGACTCAGGGGCAAACGTCAATCATCGCAGACTACAAACCAATGGTAAATATCATCTCGTACAGAACAACATGAACAGAACGCAAGAGTGCTGAATGGGCCCTAAAATATTGTTAAATCGGGAAGGGAAGCTGCTGCTAGCGCAGCGGGAGGTAAAAAGCCACACGGTGCCATGCATACTCGGACGAGAAACTGAGCTGACGGCCTGGAGACCTCGCAGAAATACCCACAAGTTATTGCATGGTCAGCAACTGGAAAAAAGAGGTAAACGCTGTCAGGTTCGCGGCTGCCCTGACTCCCACACAAGGTCCTTAGGCCTGCCCTGGCAAATAATCGACGGGAGAGGAGATAAAGGCGACACAGAGACTGCTGCTAGCAACTCGCATGGGGGCTCATGGGGACTGGCCTTTCCTCAGGCCAACAAAGCGGGTCCTTGAGGTCCAGGTCGTAAGTCGAGAGCACCTGCCGCAACTCGAGAAAATCCAGGAGGTTCTCCCCTCCAGGTGAGATGAGGTCCATTTCCGCTGAGGCGTCTCGAGGCTAATCACACCTAAACTCTCGAACTTCCAAAGAGTCCTTCACAGCCTTGCTTCAACTCAAGAAGTTCCCCGACATACCCGTCTCCACTTGAGAGGAAGCACAAGAGTCGCCGCCACATCCAGTGGAGCCCCTTTTCTGCCTCTAGCTCGAGAGGAGGGATCCTTTCACTGCGTGGTCGGAAAAGAATTCCCGGCATTCCAATCGCATCTCAAGAGGAGGCGCTCTCCACAGAAAGGCGAGAGGAACTCCAGGGTCGTGGCCACCATTCCCAGAGTCCCCCAGATGTCTCAGTCATTCCAGGGAAACCTGTTTTCCTGCACTGCCTCACTTTCAAGCCGATGATCGACTCACACCACGGTGGCACGAGGGACAGCCCTGTGGAAAGCCTCGTGGAAAGCCTCGTGGGAAACCCTCGAGGAGAGCCACTGATCCCTTGATCACACGAAGGGAAGCGTGACACTGCTGCTACAGCTCTGGAGGAAAGCACACGTGCATGCCCCACTCGAGACGAGGACTACTCCCTGGGGAGACTCCAGAAGTACCACAAGAACCATGTCAGCACTGGAGAGGAATCCTCAGGTTATGGCACCGACTCCACACAAGGTTTCAGCCGCGCATCGATGGAGAGGAATTCCGAAAGGCCCTGAGCAACTCGCATGGGTTGGCCTTTCCTGAGGCCACCATAGCGGGTCCCTGAGGACCCCGTCCTAAGTCGAGAGCACCTGCGCAACTCGAGAAAATCCAGGAGGTTCTCCCCTCCAGGCGAGATGAGGCCCTTTTCGCTGAGAGGTCTCGAGTCTAATCACACCTAAGCTCTGGAACTTCGAAAGGGTCCTTCACACCCTTGCTGCAACTCAAGAAGTTCCCCGACATACCCGTTTCCACTCGAGAGGAAGCACGAGAGTCCAGCCAGATTCAGATGAGCCGTGTTTCCGCCTCCTAGCTCGAGAGAAGGGATCCTTTCCCTGCGTGTCCGGAAAGAATTCCCGGCGTTCCCGTCGCATCTCAAGAGGAGGCGCTCTAAACAGTAAAGGTGAGAGGAACTCCAGGTCGTGCCACCATTCCCAGAATCCCCCGGATGTCTCAACCCATTCCAGGGAAACCTGTTTTCCCTGCACTGCTCGACTTTCAATCCGGGATAGAGTCACACCACGGTGGCACGTGGGAAAGCCCTGTGGAAAGCCTCGAGCGAAAGCCTCGTGGGAAAGCCTCGAGGTAAAGCCACACATCCCTTGATCCACGTGAAGGGAAGCGTGAAACTGCTGATACAGATTGGGAGGTAAGCGCACGTGCATGCCCCACTCGAGACGAGGACTGACTCCCAGGGGAGACTCCAGAAGTACCCAAGATCCATGTCAGCACTGGAAAGAAATCCTCAGGTTCCAGCACCGACTCCACACAAGGTCTTAGGCCCTGGCATCGACGGGAGAGGAATACCGAGAGGCCCCGAACATCTGGCATGGGGACTGGCCTTTCCTGAGGCCACCAGAGCGGGTACATGAGGTCCCCGTCGTAAGTCGAGAGCACCTGCCGCACCTCGAGAAAATCCAGGAGGTTCTCACCTCCATTCGAGATGAGGCCCATTTCCGCTGTGGCGTCTCGAGGCTAATCACATCTAACATCTGGAACTTCCAAAACGTCCTTCACATCCTTGCTGCAACTCAAGAAGTTCCCCGACATATCCGTCTCACTCGAGAGGAAGCACGAGAGTCCCGCCCACATCCAGAGGAGCCCCGTTTCTGCCTCATAGCTCGGAGGGGGGATCGTTTCCCTGCGTGTTCCGGAAAGAATTCTCCGGCGTTCCCGTCGCCATCTCAAGGAGGGGACACTTTAGCACAGGAAAGGCGTGAGGAACTCCAGGCGGTCTAGTTCCATCCATTCCAGAGTCTCCAGATGTCTCAGGCCATTCCATGTGAAACCTCGTTTTCCGTGCCGCTGCACTCGACTTTCCAAGCGAGGGATCGTCTCACATCGACGGTGCCACGTGGGACAGGCCCTGCTGGGGAAAGCCTCGTGGGAAAGTCTCACGGGAAAGCCTCGAGGGAAAGCCACAGATGCCTTGATCCACGCGAAGGGAAGGTGACACTGCTGCTACAGCTCGGGAGGAAAGCGCACGTGCATGCCCTCACTCGAGACGAGGACTGACTTCCCTGGGGAGACTCCAGAAGTACCCAAGATCCATGTCAGCACTGGAGAGGAATCCTCAGGTTCCGGCACCGACTCCACACAAGGTCTTAGGCCCTGGCATCGACGGGAGAGGAATCCGAAAGGCCCTTAGCAACGAGCATGTGAACTGGCCTTTCCTGAGTCCACCAGAGAGGGTCCCTGAGGTCCCGGTCGTAAGTCGAGAGCACCTGCCGCAACTCGAGAAAATCCAGGAAGTTCTCCCCTCAAGGCAAGATGAGGCGCATTTCCGCTGAGGCTTCTGGAGGCTAATCACACCTAACCTCTGGAACTTCCAAAGGGTCCTTCACCCCCTTGCTGCAACTCAAGAATTTCCCCCGACATACCCGTCTCCACTCGAGAGGAAGCATGAGTGTCCCGCCCACACCCAGAGGAGCCCCGTTTCCGCCTCCTAGCTCGGGAGGAGGGATCCTTTCCCTGCGTGTTCGGAAAGAAATCCGGCGTTTCCCGTCGCAACTCAAGAGGAGGCGCTCTCCACAGGAAAGGCGAGAGGAACTCCAGGGTCGTGCCACCATTCCCAGAGTCCCCAGATGTCTCAGTCCATTCCAGGGAAACCTGTTTTCCCTGCACTGCCTCGACTTTCAAACCAAGGATTGACTCACACCACGGAGGCACGTGGGACAGCCCTGTGGGAAAGCCTCGAGGGAAAGCCTCGTGGGAAAGCCTCGAGGGAAAGCGACAGATCCCTTGATCCACGCGAAGGGAAGCATGACACTGCTGCTACATCTCGGGAGGAAAGCGCACTTGCATGCCCCCACTGGAGACGAGGACTGACTCCCCTGGGGAGACTCCAGAAGTTCCCCAAGATCCATGTCAGCACTGCAGAGGAATCCTCAGGTTCCAGCACCGACTCCACACAAGATCTTAGGACCCGGCATCGACGGGAGAGGAATCCCGTGAGGCCCCCGAGCAACTTGAATGGGGACTGGCCTTTCCTGAGGCCACCAGAGCGGGTCCCTGTGGTCCTCGTCCTAAGTCGAGAGCACCTGCCGCAACTCGAGAAAATCCAGGAGGTTCTCCCCTCCAGGCGAGATGAGGCCCATTTCCGAAGAGGCGTCTCGAGGCAAATCACAGCTAACCTCTGGAACTTCCAAAGGGTCCTTCACACCCTTGCTGCAACTCATGAAGTTCCCCCACATATCCGTCTCCACTCGAGAGGAAGCACGAGAGTCCCGCCCAATTCCAGAGGAGCCCCGTTTCCGCCTCCTAGCTCGAGAGGAGGGATCCTTTCCCTGGGTAGTCGGGAAAGAATTCCCGGCGTTCCCCTCGCATCTCAAGAGGAGGCGCTCTCGACCGGAAAGACGAGGGGAACTCCAGGGTCGTGACACCATTACCTGGGTCCCACAGATGTCTCAGTCCATTCCAGGGAAACCTGTTTTCCCTGCACTGCCTCGACTTTCAAGCCGAGCAACGACTCACACCACGTTGGCAAGTGGGACATCCCTGTGGGAAAGCCTGTTGGGAAAGCCTTGTGGGAAAGCCTCGAGGGAAAGCCACAGGTCCCTTGATCCCCGCGAAGGGAAGCGTGACACTGCTGCCACAGCTCGGGAGTAAAGCGCACGTGCATGCCCCCACTCGAGACGACGACTGACTCCCCTGGGGAGACTCCAGAAGTACCCCAAGATCCATGTCAGTACTGGAGACGAATCCTCAGGTTCCGGCACCGACTCCACACAAGGTCTTAGGCCCCGGCATCGACGGGAGAGGAATCCCGAAAGGCCCCTGAGCAACGCGCATGTGAACTGGCCTTTCCTGAGTCCACCAGAGAGGGTCCCTGAGGTCCCCGTCGTAAGTCGAGAGCACCTGCCGCAACTCGAGAAAATACAGGAGGTTCTCCCCTCCAGGCAAGATGAGGCGCATTTCCGCTCAGGCTTCTGGAGGCTAATCACACCTAACCTCTGGAACTTCCAAAGGGTCTTTCACACCCTTGCTGCAACTCAAGAAGTTCCCCGACATACCCGTCTCCACTCGGGAGGAAGCACGAGAGTTCGGCCCAAATCCAGAGGAGCCCCGTTTCCGCCTCCTAGCTCGAGAGGAGGGATCCTTTCCCTGCGTGGTCGGGAAAGAATTCCCGGCGTTCCCGTCGCATCTCAAGAGGAGGAGCTCTCCACAGGAAAGGCGAGAGGAACTCCAGGGTCGTGCCACCATTCCCTGAGTCCTCCAGATGTCTCAGTGCATTCCAGGGAAACCTGTTTTCCCTGCGCTGCCTTGACTTTCAAGCCGAGGATCGACTCACACTACGGAGGCAGGTGGGACAGCTCTGTGTGAAAGCCTCGTGGGAAGCCTCGAGGGAAAGCCACAGATCCCTTGATCCACGCGAAGGGAAGACTGACACTGCTGCTACAGCTAGGGAAGAAAGCGCACGTGCATGCCCCTACTCGAGACGACTACTGGCTCCCCTGGGGAGACTCCAGAAGTACCCCAAGATCCCTGTCAGCACTGGAGAGGAATCCTCAGGTCCGGCACCGACAACACACAAGGTCTTAGGCCCCGGCATCGACGGGGAAGGAATCCCGAGAGGGCCCCGAGCAACTCGCATGGGGACTGGCCTTTTCTGAGGCCACCAGAGCGGGTCCCTGAGGTGCCCGTCGTAAGTCGAGAGCACCTGGGGCAACTCAAGAATATCCAGGAGGTTTTCTCCTCCAGGCGAGATGAGGCCCATTTCCGGCTGAGGCGTCAGGAGGCTAATCACACCTAACTTCTGGAACTTCGAAAGGGTCCATCACACCCTTGCTGCAACTCAAGAAGTTCCCCGACATACCCGTCTCCACTCGAGAGGAAGCACGAGAGTCCCGCCCACATCCAGAGGAGGCCCGTTACTGCCTCCTAGCTCGAGAGGAGGGATCCTTTCCCTCAGTGATCGGGAAAGAGTTCCCAGTGTTCCCGGCGCATCTCAAGAGGAGGCAATCTCCACAGGAAAGGCGAGAGGAACTCCAGGGTCGTGCCACCATTCCCAGAGTCCCCCAGATGTCTCAGTCCATTCCAGGGAAATCTGTTTTCCCTGCACTGCCTCGACTTTCCAGCCGAGGATCGACTCACACCACGGTGGCACGTGGGACAGCCCTGTGGAAAAGCCTCATGGGAAAGCCTCGAGGGAAAGCCTCGTGGGAAAGCCTCGAGGGAAAGCCACAGTTGCTTTGATCAACGCGAAGGGAAGTGTGACACTACTGCTACAGCTCGGGAGGAAAACGCACGTGCATGCCCCCACTCGAGACGAGGACTGACTCCCCTGGGGTGACTCCAGAGGTACCCCAAGATCCACGTCAGCACTGGAGAGGAATCCTCACGTTCCGGCACCGACTCCAAACAAGGTCTTAGGCCCCGGCATCGACGGGAGAGGAATCCCGAGAGGCCCCGAGTAACTAGCATGGGGACTGGCCTTTCCTGAGGCCACCAGAGCGGGTCCCTGAGGTCCCCGTCGTAAGTCGAGAGCCCCTGCCGCAACTCTAGAAAATCCAGGAGGTTCTCCCCTCCAGGCGAGATGAGGCCCATTTCCTCTGAGGCGTCCCCAGGCTAATCACACCTAAACTCTGGAACTTCCAAAACGTCCTTCACATCCTTGCTGCAACTCAAGAAGTTCCCCGACATATCCGTCTCAACTCGAGAGGAAGCACGAGAGTCCCGCCCACATCCAGAGGAGCCCCGTTTCCGCCTCATAGCTCGAGAGGAGGGATCGTTTCCCTGCGTGTTCCGGAAAGAATTCTCGGCGTTCCCGTCGCATCTCAAGAGGGGACACTTTACACAGGAAAGGCGTGAGGAACTCCAGGGTCGTTCCACCATTCCCAGAGTCTCCCAGATGTCTCAGGCCATTCCAGTGAAACCTGTTTTCCGTGCGCTGCCTCGACTTTCAAGCCGAGGATCGTCTCACACGACGGTGGCACGTGGGACAGCCCTGTGGGAAAGCCTCGTGGGAAAGTCTCATGGGAAAGCCTCGAGGGAAAGCCACAAGTGCCTTGATCCACGCGAAGGGAAGGGTGACACTGCTGCTACAGCTCGGGAGGAAAGCGCACGTGCATGCCCCACTCGAGACGAGGACTGACTCCCCTGGGGAGACTCCAGAAGTACCCCAAGATCCATGTCAGCACTGGAGAGGAATCCTCAGGTTCCGGCACCGACTCCACACAAGGTCTTAGTCCCCGGCATCGACGGGAGAGGAATCCCGAAAGGCCCCTGAGCAACGCGCATGTGAACTGGCCTTTCCTGAGTCCACCAGAGAGGGTCCCTGAGGTCCCCGTCGTAAGTCGAGAGCACCTGCCGCAACTCGAGAAAATACAGGAGGTTTTCCCCTCGAGGCGAGATGAGGCCCATTTCCGCTGAGGCGTCAGGAGACTAATCACACCTAACTTCTGGAACTTCCAAAGGGTCCTTCACACCCTTGCTGCTACTCAAGAAGTTCTCCGACATACGCGTCTCCATTTGAGAGGAAGCACGAGAGTCCCGCTCACATCCAGAGGAGCCCCATTTCCGCCTCTTAGCTCGAGAGGAGGGATCCTTTCCCTGCGTGGTCGGGAAAGAATTCCTGGCGTTCCAGTCGCATCTCAAGAGGAGGTGCTCTCGACAGGAAAGACGAGGGGAACTCCAGGGTCGTGACACCATTACCTGGGTCCCACAGATGTCTCCGTCCATTCCAGGGAAACCTGTTTTCCCTGCACTGCCTCGACTTTCAAGCCGAGCATCGACTCACACCACGTTGGCAAGTGGGACATCCCTGTGGGAAAGCCTGTTGGGAAAGCCTTGTGGGAAAGCCTCGAGGGAAAGCCACAGGTCCCTTGATCCCCGCCAAGGGAAGCCTGACACTGCTGCCACAGCTCGGGAGTAAAGCGCACGTGCATGCCCCCACTCGAGACGACGACTGACTCCCCTGGGGAGACTCCAGAAGTACCCCAAGATCCATGTCAGCACTGGAGACGAATCCTCAGGTTCCGGCACCGACTCCACACAAGATCTTAGGTCCCGGCATCGACGGGAGAGGAATCCCGAAAGGCCCCTGAGCAACGCGCATGTGAACTGGCCTTTCCTGAGTCCACCAGAGAGGGTGCCTGAGGTCCCCGTCGTAAGTCGAGAGCACCTGCCGCAACTCGAGAAAATCCAGGAGGTTCTCCCCTCCAGGCAAGATGAGGCGCATTTCCGCTCAGGCTTCTGGAGGCTAATCACACCTAACCCCTGGAACTTCCAAAGGGTCCTTCACACCCTTGCTGCAACTCAAGAAGTTCCCCGACATACCCGTCTCCACTCGAGAGGAAGCATGAGAGTCCCGCCCACACCCAGAGGAGCCCCGTTTCCGCCTCCTAGCTCGGGAGGAGGGATCCTTTCCCTGCGTGTTCGGGAAAGAATTCCCGGCGTTTCCGTCGCAACTCAAGAGGAGGCGCTCTCCACAGGAAAGGCGAGAGGAACTCCAGGGTCGTGCCACCATTCCCAGAGTCCCCCAGATGTCTCTATCCATTCCAGGGAAACCTGTTTTCCCTGCACTGCCTCTACTTTCAAGCCAAGGATCGACTCACACCACGGTGGCACGTGGGACAGCCCTATGGGAAAGCCTCGTGGGAAAGCCTCGTGGGAAAGCCTCGTGGGAAAGCCTCGAGGGAAAGCCACAGATCCCTTGATCCTCGCGAAGGGAAGCGTGACCCTGCTGCTACAGCTCGGGAGTAAAGCGCATGTGCATGCCCGAACTCGAGACGAGGACTGACTCCCCTGGGGAGACTCCAGAAGTACCCCAAGATCCATGTCAGCACTGGAGAGGAATCCTCAGGTTCCGGCACCGACTCCACACAAGATCTTAGGCCCCGGGCTCGATGGGAGAGGAATCCCGAGTGGCCTCCGTACAACTCGCATGGGGACTGGCCTTTCCTGAGGCCAACAGAGCGGGTCCCTGAGGTCCCAGTTGTAAGTCGAGAGGACCTGACGCAACTCGAGAAAATCCAGGAGGTTCTGCCCTCCAGGCGAGATGAGGCCCATTTCCGCTGAGGCGTCTCGAGGCTAATCACACCTAACCTCTGGAACTTCCTTAGGGTCCTTCACACTCTTGCTGCAACTCAAGAAGTTCCCCGACATACCCGTCTCCACTCGAGAGGAAGCACGAGAGTCCCGCCCACATCCAGAGGAGCCCCGTTTCAGCCTCCTAGCTCGAGAGGAGGGATCCTTTCCCTGGGTGCTCGGGAAAGAATTCCCGACGTTCAGGTCGCATCTCAAGAGGAGGCGCTCTCCACAGGAAAGGCGAGAGGAACTCCAGGGTCGTTCCACCGGTCCCTGAGTACCCCAGATGTCTCAGTCCATTCCAGGGAAACCTGTATTCCCTGCACTGCCTTGACTTTCAAGCCGAGGATCGACTCACACCACAGTGGCACGTGGGACAGCCCTGTGGGAAAGCCTCGTGGGAAAGCCTCGAGGGAAAGCCACAGATCCCTTGATCCACGCGAAGGGAAGTGCCACACTGCTGCTACAGCTCGGAAGGAAAGCGCACGTGCATGCCCCCACTCGAGACGAGTAGTGAATCCCGTGGGGAGACTCCAGAAATACCCCAAGATCCATGTCAGCACTGGAGAGGAATCCTCAGGTTCCGGCACCGGCTCCACACAAGATCTTAGGCACCTGCATCGACGGGAGAGGAATCCCGAGAGGCCCCCGAGCAACTCGCATGGGGACTGGCCTTTCCTGACGCCACCACAGCGGGTCCCTGAGGTTCCCGACTAAGTCGAGAGCACCTGCCGCAACTCGAGAAAATCCAGGAGCTTCTGCCCTCCAGGCGATATGAGGCCCATTTCCGCTTAGGCAACTAGGGGGTAATCACACTTAAACTCTGGAACTTCCAAAGGGTCCTTCACACCCTTGCTGCAACTCACCAAGTCTCCGTGGGGAGACTGCAGAAGTACCCCAAGATCCATGTCAGCACTGGAGAGGAAACCTCAGGTTCTGGCACCGAATCCACACAAGGTCTTAGGCCCTGATATTGACGGGAGAGGAATCCCAAGAGGCCCCAGAGCAACTAGCATGGAGACTGGCCTTTCCTGAGGCCACCAGAGCGGGTCCCTGAGGTCCCCGTTGTAAGTGGAGAGCACCTGCCGCAACTCGAGAAAATCCAGGAGGTTCTCCCCTCCAGGCGAGATGGCGCCCATTTTCGCTGAGGCGTCTCCAGGTTATTCACCTAAACTCTGCAACTTCCAAAGGGTTCTTCACACCCTTGCTGCAACTCAAGAAGTTCCCCCACATACCCGTCTCCACTTGAGAGGAAGCACGAGAGTCCCGCCCACACCCAGAGGTGCCCCGTTCCGCCTCCTATCTCGAGAGGAGGGATCCTTTCCCTGCGTGGTCGGGAAAGAATTCCCGACATTTCCGTCGCATCTCAAGAGGAGGCGCTCTCCACAGGAAAAGCGAGAGGAACTCCAGGGTCGTGCCACCATTCCCAGAGTCCCCCAGATATCTCAGTCCATTCCAGGGAAACCTGTTTTCCCTGCACTGCCTCGACTTTCAAGCCGAGGATCGACTCACACCACGGTGGCACGTGGGACACCCTGTGGGAAAGCCTCGAGGGAAAGCCTCGTGGGAAAGCCTCGAGGGAAAGCCACAGATCCCTTGATCCTCGCGAAGGAAAGCGTGACACTGCTGCTACAGCTCGGGAGGAAAGCGCACGTGCATGCCCCCACTCGAGACTACGACTGACTCCCCTGGGGAGACTCCAGAAGTACCCCAAGATCCAAGTCAGCACTGGACAGGAATCCTCAGGTTCCGGCACAGACTCCACACAAGGTCTTAGGCCCCGGCATAGAAGGGAGAGGAATCCCGAGAGGCCCCGAGTAACTCGCAAGGAAATGGCCTTTCCTGAAGCCACCAGAGCGGGTCCCTGAGGTCCCCATCGTAAGTCGAGAGCACCTGCCGCAACTCGGGAAAATTCAGGAGGTTCTCCAATTCAGGCGAGATGAGGCCCATTTCCGCTGAGGCAACAAGGGGGTAATCACACTTAAACTCTGGAACTTCCAAAGGGTCCTTCACACCTTTGCTGGCAAATCAAGAAGTTCCCCGACATACCCGTCTCCACTCAAGAGAAACCGGGGGTCGCGCCCATATCCAGAGTGACCCCGTTTCCGCCTGCTAGCTCTAGAGGAGGGATCCTTTCCCTGCGTGGTCGGGAAAGAATTCCCGGCGTTCCTGTCGCATCTCAAGTGGAGGCGCTCTCCACAGGAAAGGCGAGAGGAACTCCAGGGTCTTGCCACATTCCCAGAGTCCCCCAGATGTCTCAGTTCATTCCAGGTAAACCTGTTTTCCCTGCACTGCCTCCACTTTCAAGGAAAGGATCGACTCATACCACGGTGGCACGTGGGACAGCCCTGTGGGAAAGCCTCGTGGGAAAGCCTCGTGGGAAAGCCTCGAGGGAAAGCCCCTGATCCCTTGATCCACGCGAAGGGAAGCGCCACACAGCTGCCACAGCTCGGGAGAAAAGCGCAGGTGCATACCCCTCTCGAGACGAGGACTGACTCCCGCTGGGGAGACTCCAGAAGTACCGCTAAGATCCACGTCAGCACTGGAGAGGAATCCTCAGGTTCCGGCACTGACTCCACACAAGGTTTTAGGCCCCAGCATCGACGGGAGAGGAAACCCAAAAGGCCCCTGAACAACTCGCAAGGGGACTGGCCTTTCCTGAGGCCACCAGATCGGGTCCCTGAGGTCCCCGTCGTAAGTCGAGAGCACCTGCTGCAACTCGAGAAAATCCAGGAGGTTCTCCCTCCAGGCGAGATGAGGCCCCATTTCCGCTGAGGCGTCTCCAGGCTAATCACACCTAAACTCTGGAAATTCCAAAGGGTCCTTCACACCCTTGCTGCAACTCAAGAATTTTCCCCACATTCCCGACTCCCTCGAAAGGAAGGACGAGTGTCCCGCCCACATGCACAGAGGAGCCCCGTTTCCGCCTCCTAGCTCGAGAGGAGGATCCTTTCCCTGTGTGCTCGGGAAAGAATTCCCAGCATTTCCGTCGCATCTCAAGAGGAGGCGCTCTCCAAAGGAAAGACGAGAGGAACTCCAATGTCGTTCCACCATTCCGAGAGTCCCCCCAGATGTCTCAGTCCATTCCAGGGAAACCTGTTTTCCTTGCACTGCCTCGACTTTCAAGCCAAGGATCGACTCACACCACGGTGGCACGTGGGACAGCCCTGTGGGAAAGCCTCGTGGGAAAGCTCGTGGGAAAGCTTGAGGGAAAGCCAGAGATTCCTTTATCCAC
>NW_017215725.1:0-13691 GCF_001704415.2 Capra hircus
GATGGTATATGTCCGTACAGCAAAAGAGACACAGATGTAAAGAACAAACTTTTTGGACTCTGTGGGAGGTGAGGGTGGGATGATTTGAGAGAATAGCACTGAACATGTATATTATCATATGTGAAAGAGATCGCCAGTCCAGCTTCAATGCATGAGACAGGGTGCTCAGGGCTGGTGCACTGGGATGACCCTGAGGGATGAGATGGGGAGGGACGTGGGAGAGGGGTTCAGGATGGGGGAACACATGTACACCCATGGCTGATTTATGTCAATGTATGGGAAAAAAACACTACAATATTGTAAAGTAATTAGTCTCCAATTAAAATAAATAAATTAATTTTTGAAAAATATTCTAAAAAAAAAAGATGCTGAAGTACAAACCCCAGGACCGGTGAATGTGACTTTATTTGGAAATAAGGTCTTTGTAGACCTTCCAGTAAAGACGAGGTTGTCAGGGTGGACCCTGATCCAGTATGGCTGTATTCGTAAGAAAAGAAGAAATTTGGACACAGAGACCAACTCTCACAAGAGGGTATACATTGTGTGAACTTGAGAGCAGAGATAGGGTGATACTTGTACAAGCCAAGGAGCCCCAACGATTGTCAACAAACCAGAAGAAGCTGGAAGAGAGGTGTGGGACAGATTCTCCATCACAGCCCTCAAAAGAAACCCATCCTGGACTTCCCTGGTGGGACAGTGGGTTAAGAGCCTGACTGCCAGTGGCAGGGAACAGGGGTTCGATCCCTGGTCGAAGAAGATTCCACATGCCTCGGGGCAACTAAGCACGGTGTGCCACAACCACTGAAGCCCATGCACCCAAGAGCCCGCTGTTCTGCCAACGAGTGAAGCTACCACAATGAGAAGCCCACACACTGCAGCTAAAGAGTGGCTCCCACTCGACGAAACTAGAGGAAAACCCTGTGCAGCGACGAAGACCCAGCACAGTAAAGAGTAAAAATAAAATTTTAAAAAGGAATCAAATCCTGACAAGACCTTGATTTTGGATTTTTAAAACTCCAGAAACCATGACAACACAGTACATCGCTGTTGTTTTAAGCCACACAGTCTGCGGTGCTTTGTTGTGACAGCCCCTAAGACACGGATACACCAGAGCTCCTGGGGTGTGCCTCCTGCTCTCCAGGCCCGGGCTGAGAAACTCCAGGGAGCCCTTGGTGTCACTGCCTGACTCAAAGGGACCCAGCCATTGCTGTCTGGTGCCAAGAGAGGCTAACGAGTGCATGGCCTCATCCAGGACTGGCCCCCTGCTGCATTAAGTAAGGCTGGCAGCTCATCTTCCAAGGAATGGGATCCCTTTGGAAGACCCAGGGTGGAAATCCAGTTGAGCTCTCAAGGCAGCTGCCGGGGAGGATGGTGTTTGTGTCCTGTGATGTTCCAGGGGACAATTAGCATCCAGAAGATTAAATTCATCAATGGCCCATTCATTTTCTCCACTCGTCATTGTGTCTGGCGGAGAATTGGAATTCTTAATCCCCCATGCTCTAAGTGAATGCATATTGAACTGTTTTGACAGCTTGGAAATTTCATTGCAGATTCTTGATGACTTCCATGTCAAGATCAATTTGCAGCCTTGTTTTTTTCAGCTGATTAGGTCCCATCCATTTTCTTAAGCAAGGGTTACAAAGCACTGGCTTCTTCAAGCTCTGTCCAAAGGGGTGTGGGGTGGGCATGGTCCTGGAAGGCTGGGTTTTAGCTCTAATATCCAGAACCACTGAACTCACCAAGACTCCTTTTATGTTTGCTCAAGGAACACAGAGTGAACTCTATTATACTAAAATAAAAAAAAAAAAGACACAAGGCAGATTTGGTCGAGAGATTCTGGGAGAAGTCAGTGAGAATGTACACAGAGCATCTAGGCTTGTGCTACCCAGTGCTAGGGGATGGAGAATAAAGAATGAGAGGTGGATGTGGTTTCTGTGCACACACCAGCAGAACCATTTAACTGTCTATAGGACCTTGGGCCACTTACTCACACTTTCCCAAAGTTTCCTCATCACTAACATGAGAATCCTAGTCACAGAAACTTTATAGGATTGTTTTGAAGATTAAATGAAATATTACACGGTGAAATGTTACATATTACATGTCCAAAGAATGCTAATTTTGCAGCCAAATTCCTCAGAAAAAAAGACAATTTCTTTTCCTTCATCTGCCTCTTTCTCCATCTCCTTCTTCCCTGTTCTTCGTCCTCAGTCAGAGTCTGCAGCACTATCCAGGAGAAAGACAGGGAGAGACACATGCGTCATTTTGTTTTCTGGTAGCTATGTTTAAAAAGCACAAAAACAAATATATATTAATGCATATATGTGGGGTCTAGGAAAATGGTACAGGTAAGACTACCTGCAGTGCAGAAATAGAGACGCAGATGTAGACTGGGCGTGTGGACACAGGAAGATAGCGGAGGGTGGGATGGACTGGGAGAGTAGGACTGGCATATACACACTACCGGTGTGCAAAATAGATGGCTAGTGGGAAGCTGCTGCATAGCACAGGGAGCTCAGCTCGGTGCTCTGTGATGACCTAGGTGGGTGGGATGGGGGTGGGAGGGAGGTTTAAGAGGGAGGGGATACATGTATTCATATGGCTGGGTCACTACATCAGCACAACATTGTAAAGCAACTATACTCTTTTTTTTTTTTTTTTTAAAAGGAAATGATGTGGTGACAATAGTTAATGATACTGTATTGCATATTTGAAAGTTGTTTCAGAGACTAGATGTCAATAATTCTTATCACAAGAAAAAAAAATTATAACTATGTATGGCTATGGATGCTAACTTGGCTTACTGTGATGATCATTTTTGTAATGCTTGGAAATAGTGAATCATCAAGTAATATACCTAAAGTGAACATAATGCCATATTTCAATTATGCCTTAATTAGAAAAAAGAATTTGGGAAAATATGGTGTAAAGAAATAGGTCAAATTAATTTTAATAACATATTTTATATAAAGCAATATAGTGTAGATTATGTAATCAATGTAAACACTTTAAAGTTATTTATTTATTTATTGTTGACTATGCTGAGTCTTCATTCCTTGTTTTAAATGTTTATTTTTATTTATGTGGTTGCAACACACTTCTAGTTGCAGCCTGTAGGATCTAGTTCCCTGACTAGGGATCGAACCTGGGTGCCCTGCATTGGTATCGAAAACTCAGCCACTAGACCACCAGGGAAGTCCCCTGCATCTTCATTCCTGCTGGGGCTTTTCTCTAGTTGCGGTGAGCAGGGGCTACTCTCCAGTTTTCGATGCTCAGGTTTCTTCTTGTGGTGTCTTCTCTTGTTGTGGAGCACAGGCTCTAGTATACTTGGGCTTCAGTAGTTGAGGCTCCTGGGCTCCAGAGCACAGACTCAATTGTTGCGGCACATGGGTTTAGTTGCTATGAGTAATGTGGGATATTCTCAGACCAGGGATCGAACCTGTGTCTCCTGCATTAGCAGGCAGATTCTTCATCACTGAGCCACCAGAAAAGTCCCCAAAGTAAATATTATCAACAAGACACTTTACATTGTATTTCTCCTTCTGTGTCTTCACAAGCCACTGTGCACGTTACATCAACAGTGTATCTCTCGTTGGAACTGGCCACATATCAAGCATTCCATGAGCCACTTGAGGTGCTGGGATGCTGGATTGCACAGCCCTAGAAGTGCTGGAGCCTGTGATTCTCCTAGAGCCTGCCCACTTGTCAGCATTAACACAACCTTCTAGGCTTCTTGTGCTGGGATGACAAGGATGCATCGTGAGTCTCAGGTGTAAAGGCAGCTGATAAGTCAGGAGCTACTTTCTGAAACAGCAGCCAAGGCAGGAGGTACCATTTCCCACTGCAGACCCTGTGCCCATGGCTGCTATTACCTGACCAATGAGACAGCTTAGCCCTTGATTGATGGGTCTGGGGATCAAGAGATGAATAAGAAAGTCACCACCCTGACTCTTAATGAATTCTTAGTGTAGTGGTGGGCTGTGTGCAAAATAATTACTGTTCACTGTCATAAGAACTGTGATGAAAGTTTCTTAAAGTTGTTGATAATGCTCTATGGTGACCTAATGTGGTGGTTTAGCCGCTAAGTCATGTCCGACTCTTTGCGACCCCAAGGACTGTAGCCTGCCCAGCTCCTCTGTCCATGGGATTTCCAGGCAAGAGTACTGGTGTGGGTTGCCATTTCCTTCTCCAGAGGATCTTCCCAATCCAGGGATCAAACTCACATCTCCTGCATTGGAAGTGGATTCTTTACTGCTGAGCCACAAGGAAAGCCGTAAATGGGAAAGAAATCCAAAACAGAGGGGATATATGTGCATGCATGGCTGATTCATTCACTGTACAGAAGAAACTAACACAACACCATAAAACAACTATACTCCAATAAAAACTAATTTAAAAATTAAAAATTTTAAAAATTCAGAAAAAAAGTTATTGAAACTTGAAAAAAGAGTGATATATGTAAGATAACGTTAAAAATATAAATTCTTTAGATAGTAATGGATATTAGGATTCTCTTGGTTGCTAGAAATAGAAACCTTAAGCCAGCTTAAGCCAAAGGGTGAGGACTAAGGGTGTTATACTAAGAATTTAGGGGAATCATGCAAATGGAGGAAGTCCTATATCCAGGTGAGGATGCAGACAGACTGGGGCGACATTAGAGACTCCGGCACATCTGTCTTGTGCTTCTGCTTTGCACACGTTTTGATAGTGTTCTACCACTGCCATTCATCTTGCTTTTTCCAGTTCACAAGAAAGAATTCGGTCATTGGTGATGGCTCCAGCATGTGCCATCCAGACTCAGAGAGTGGACAGGCCAACGTTTCAATATCTTAATTCAATATTTTTAGAAACTTTATTTTATTTTTGGCTGTGCTGGGTCTTCGTTGCTGCACAGGCTTTTCCTCCAGTTGCCGAGAGGGGGGACTACTCTCTAGTTGTCGTGTACAGGTTCGGAGCACGGGCTCTAGGGCTCCTGGGCTTCGGTAGCTGCAGCACGTGGGCTCAGCGGTTGTTGCTCGCAGGCTCTGGAGCATAGGCTCAGCAGCTGTGGCACATGGGCTTCGCTGTTCCCAGCACGCGGGATCTTCCTGCACCAGGGACTGAAGCTGTGTCTCCTGCACTGGCAGGAAGATTCTTCACCAATGAGCCGGCAGAGAAGGCCTTAATCCAATATCTTAATTTGAAATTTGTGAGAAAGGACTTTAATTCAGCTTGAATCCGATAGAGTTAGAAAGCCAGGACAACATTATATAAGCATGGCTTCTTCTTCTCCATGTAACTGGAAAAGCATGAAATTCTTTTCTAGGAAAATGAGAGGTGAGTGAATCAAGCAATAGTGCTTACTACCTTCTTCCCCTTGACTGTCCAGCATACACACATACATGCATGTGTGAACACACATGCACACATTCTTTTCCCCCCACACACCCAAAGAGGCCTCTACCTCCTGTGGTCCTCCAAATTGTTTTTCCCCTATGGGAGATAAGGAAGTCTGTCTGGCAGTGAGTTCTAACATGCTGTTGGACCTTTCTTCTCCAAGTTCAGTCTTTGGGTATTACCCCTTCATCCACACATTTTCTTTTGAAGGAATGAAGGGGGCAGTGGGAAATGCCAGGATACCTAGACTCCCCTGGCCTCTCCCAGATGCTACTTATTTTAAGGGTCACTCTGTGCTCAGTTGATAAGTCATGTTTGACTCTTTTTGACCCCATGGACTATAGCCTACCAGACTCCTCTGTCCATGGGATTCTCCAGGCAAGAATACTGGAGTGGGTTGCTATTTCCTTCTCCAAAATCAACTCAACTTCAATAAAAAAATTTTTACAGAAAAAGAAAGAGTGTGGAATTCTTTTTAAATTAATCTTTACAGGAGTGTTTTTGCTGTACATGCTGTTGGTTTCCTCTGTATATTTAAAGTGAATCAGGGGGAGAGGGAAGATGGCGGAGGAATAGGACGGCAAGACCACTTTCTCCCTCACAAATTCCTCAAAAGAACATTTCAACGCCGAGCAAACTTCACAAAACAACTTCTGTAGGCTGGCAGAGGACATCAGGCAACCAGAAAAGCAGATCATTCTCTTCAAAAACAGGTAGGAAAAAATATAAAAGACGAAAAGGAGACAAAGGAGGTGGGGAGGGAGCTCCGTCCCGGGAAGGGAAGCCCGTCCCGGGAAGGGAATTTTAAGAAGAGAGGTTTCCAAACACCAGGAAACACTCTCCCTGCCGAGTCTGTGGCGAGCCTTGGAAACACAGAGGGCAACATAACAGGAAGGAAAAATAGATAAATAATTAAAACCAACAGATTACAAGCCCAACAGTAACTCCCCCAGCGGAAAAGCAGCACAGACGCCTGCATCCGCCATTGGAAGTGGGGCAGGGCAGGGACGCGCGGGAGGCGCGGGCTGCAGTGCTTTGTAAGAATCGGGCAGGAATGCCCACGCGCAACAGAACGATCTAACTTGGGCTAGCAAACCAGACTGTGGGATAGCTACCACGCGAAAAGCTCAAACATAAGACACCGCCAGGACGAGCACAGAACAAAGGACGGAATGGGAAAAGCCGCTGCAGACCATCCCGCCGGGGACAGGCAGCCAGAGTCGTAAGGACTGGAAAGGGGCAATTGCAGACTCGGGACTAACTGCAAGCAAGCTCCTTTGCTAAGACTTCTGGGGTGCTGGACAGTCACAATCTACTGCACGGGGTGCGCCAGCGTCCGCCCAGAAAGCTGAGCAGCAGCGGCAGAAAAGGTGACAAGCCGCGCGATCGCGCTCGCCAAACTCCTGAGCTACTCGGACCTGGGAAGGGCACAAAGCGCAGTTCCAGCCGAATCTGTGCCTCTGAGGGCTGCCTGAGCGCCGACCTGAGCGGCTTGGACGGGGAAGTGCACGCAGCCTAGGGCGGTCCCAGACGGTTCCCGGCTGAGCATCCTAGAGCTGGAGCGGTTTGTGCGCCGCGAGAAGGACAGGTCAAGCGGGCAGAGATACTGCGTGCACACGACAGTGCTATTTGTTAGCAGCAGCCCCCTCCTCACAGCGCAACTAAACTAGTGAGCCTAAAAAGCCAGCAAACAGAAGAAGTTAAACAGAGGGAACCACTTGGAAGTGATCCCACACGGCCCATTACACCAGAAAGGGCCAGATATTTTTAAAATCATTCCTTTTTTTTTTTTTTTTTGCTTTTTTTCTAACTTTTTTTTAATTGTTAAGTCTTCTATTTCCCTCTAATTTTTATTTCTATAACCTATTATTACTATATTTTGTTTGTTTTAAAAAGACTTTTTTTCTTTCTTCTTTTTTTTTTTTTTTAAGGCAAACACCATATACAGTCTTTGGATGGTTGTTGATGGCTTTTTTTTTTTCTTGATTGTTTGTTTGTTTGTTTTTTAATAATTCTTTTTCTTCCTTTTTTTTTTCTTTCTTTCTTCTTTTTCTTCTGCTTCTCTCTAATATTGTATCTTTGAAAATCAACCTCTACTCTAGATTTTTAATCTTTGCTCTTAGGTTTTTGTGGTCAATTTTGTACATTTAAAAACCCAAACTTCACTATCCCAGTTTACCTGAGAGAGAGATTACTGGCTTGACCACTCTCTCCTCCTCTGGACTCTCCTTTTTCTCCACCAGGTGGCCTCTGTCTCTTTCTCCCCCATCTCTCCTCTATCCAACTCTGTGAATCTCTGTGTGTTCCAGACAGTGGAGAACACCTAAGGAACAGGTTACTGGCAGGATTTGTCTCTCTCCTACTCATTCCTCTCTCTGATCCTCCTGGTCACTCTGTCTATTTCCTCCCTCTCCTCTTCCCCGTATAACTCTGTAAATACCTCTGAGCGGTCCAGACTATAGAGCGCACATAAGGAAGTGACTACTGCTAGCTTGCTCTCTTCTCTTTGATCTCACCGCATCTCATTCCAGGTACCTCTAACTACCCCCTCCTCTTCTCTTCTCCTTATAACTCAGTGACCCCTCTGAGTGTCCCTCAATGTGGAGAAACTTTTCATCTTTAACCTAGATGTTTTATCATCAGTGCTGTATAGATGGAGAAGTCTAGAGGCTACTGTAAAAATAAAACTGAAAACCAGAAGCAGGAGGCTTAAATCCAAAGCCTGAAACATTAGAGAACTCTTGAATTCAGGGAACATTAAGCAATAGGAGCCCATCTAATGCCTTCATACCTACACGAAACCAAGTTCCACCTAAGGCCAACAAATTCCAAAACAAGACATACCACGCAAATTCTCCAGCAACACAGGAACACTCCCCTGAGCTTCAATATACAGGCAGCTCAAAATTATCCAAAACCTTTGATGTCTCGTAACCATTACGGGTCACTCCATTGCACTCCAGAGAGAAGAAACCAGCTCCACCCACCAAAACTCCAACACAGCCTCCCTAACCAGGAAACCTTGACAAGCCACTGATAGAACCCCACCCAAAGTGAGGAAGCTCCATAATAAAGAGAACTCCACAAATTCCCAGAATATAAAAAGGCCACCCAAACGCAGCAATATAACCAAGATGAAGAGACAGAGGAATACACAGCAGGTAAAGGAACAGGAGAGTTGCCCACCAAACCAAACAAAAGTGAAGAAGTAGGGAATCTACCGGAGAAGGAATTCCGAATATTGATAGTGAAAATGATCAAAATCTTGAAATCAAAATGGAATCACAGATAAATAGGCTAGAGACAAGGATTGAGAAGATGCAAGAAAGGTTTAACAAGGACCTAGAAGAAATAAAAAGAGTCAAAATATAATGAATAATGCAATAAATGAGATCAGAAACACTCTGGAGGCAACAATTAGTAGAATAACGGAGGCAGAAGATAGGATTAGTGAAATAGAAGATAGAATGGTAGAAATAAATGAATCAGAGAGGAAACAAGAACAACGAATTAAAGAAATGAGGACAATCTCAGAGACCTCCAGGACAATATGAAACGCTCCAACATTCGAATTATAGGAGTCCCAGAAGAAGAAGACAGAAAGAAGATCATGAGAAAATCCTTGAGGAGATAATAGTTGAAAACTTCCCTAAAATGGGGAAGGAAATAATCACCCAAGTACAAGAAACACAGAGAGTTCAAATAGATAAACCCAAGGCGAAACACCCAAGACACATATTAATCAAATTAACAAAGATCAAACAAAGAACAAATATTAAAAGCAGCAAGGAAAAACAACAAATAACACACAAGGGATTCCTATTAGGATAACAGCTGATCTTTCAATAGAAACTCTTCAGGCCAGGAGGGAATGGCAAGACATACTTAAAGTGATGAAAGACAATAACCTACAGCCAGAATACTGTACCCAGCAAGGATCTCATTCAAATACGAGGAGAAATCAAAAGCTTTACAGACAAGCAAAAGCTGAGAGAATTCAGCACACCAAACCAGCTCTCCAACAAATTCTAAAGGATATTCTCTAGACAGGAAACACGAAAAGGGTGTATAAACTCGAACCCAAAACAATAAAGTAAATGGTAACGGGATCACACTTATCAATAATTACCTTAAACGTAAATGGGTTGAACGCCCCAACCAAAAGACAGAGACTGGCCGAATGGATACAAA
Source organism: Capra hircus (assembly GCF_001704415.2). Taxonomy (NCBI): domain Eukaryota; kingdom Metazoa; phylum Chordata; class Mammalia; order Artiodactyla; family Bovidae; genus Capra; species Capra hircus. The sequence continues at coordinate 9,568 of NW_017215725.1, forward strand.
AACAAGACCCCTCTATATGCTGCTTACAAGAGACCCACCTCAAAACAAGGGACACATACAGACTGAAAGTGAAGGCTGGAAAAAGATATACCACGCAAATAGAGACCAAAAGAAAGCAGGAGTGGCAATACTCATATCCGATAAATAGACTTTAAACAAAGGCTGTGAAAAGAGACAAAGAAGGCCACTACATAATGATCAAAGGAACAATCCAAGAAGAAGATATAACAATTATAAATATATATGCCCCAATATAGGAGCCCCGCAATATGTAAGACAAATGCTAACAAGTATGAAAGGGGAAATCAACAATAACGCAATAATAGTGGGAGACTTTAATACCCCACTCACACCTATGGACAGATCAACTAAACAGAAAATTAACAAAGAAACGCAAACTTTAAATGATACTTAGATCAGTTAGACCGTAATTGATATCTATAGGACATTTCACCCCAAAACAATGAATTTCACTTTTTTTTCAAGTGCTCATGGACCTTCTCGCAGGATAGATCACATCCTGGGCCATAAATCTAAACTTGATAAATTCAAAAAAATCGAAATCATTCCAAGCATCTTTTCTGACCATAATGCATTAAGATTAGATCTCAATTACAGGAGAAAAACTATTAAAAATTCCAACATATGGAGTTGAACAACACACTTCTGGAATAACCAACAAATCACAGAAGAAATCAAAAAAGAAATCAAAATATGCATAGAAACTAATGAAAATGAAAACACAACAACCAAAACCTGTGGGACACTATAAAAGCAGTGCTAAGAGGAAAGTTCATAGCAATACAGGCATACCTCAAGAAACAAGAAAAAAGTCAAATGAATAACCTAACTCTGCAACTAAAGCAACTAGAAAAGGAAGAGTTGGAGAACCCCAGAGTTAGTAGAAGGAAAGAAATCTTAAAAATTAGGGGCAGAAATAAATGCAAAAGAAACAAAAGAGACCATAGCAAAAATTAACAAAGCCAAAGCTGGTTCTTTGAAAGGATAAATAAAATTGGACAAACCATTAGCCAGACTCATCAAGAAGCAAAGAGAAGAAAAATCAAATCAATAAATTAGAAATGAAAATGGAGAGATCACAACAGACAACACAGAAATACAAAGGATCATAAGAGACTACTATCAGCAGTTGTATGCCAATAAAATGGACAACGTGGAAGAAATGGACAAATTCTTAGAAAAGTACAATTTTCCAAAACTGAACCAGGAAGAAATAGAAAATCTTAACAGACCCATCACAAGCACAGAAATTGAAATGGTAATCAGAAATCTTCCAGCAAACAAAAGCCCAGGTCCAGACGGCTTCACAGCTGAATTCTACCAAAAAATTTCGAGAAGAGCTAACACCTATCCTCCTCAAACTCTTCCAGAAAATTGCAGAGGAAGGTAAACTTCCAAAACTCATTCTATGAGGCCACCATCACCCTAATACCAAAACCTGACAAAGATGTCACAAAAAAGGAAAACTACAGGCCAATATCACTGATGAACATAGATGCAAAAATCCTCAACAAAATTCTAGCAATCCAGAATCCAACAACACATTAAAAAGATTCATACACCATGACCAAGTGGGCTTTATCCAGGGATGCAAGGATTCTTCAATATCCGCAAATCAATCAATGTAATTCACCACTATTAACAAATTGAAAAATAAAAACCATATGATTATCTCAATAGATGCAGAGAAAGCCTTTGACCAAAATTCAACATCCATTTATGATAAAAACTCTCTCCAGGAAAGCAGGAATAGAAGGAACATACCTCAACATAATAAAAGCAATATTATGACAAACCACAGCAAACATTATCCTCAATGGTGAAAAATTGAAAGCATTCCCCCTAAAGTCAGGAACAAGACAAGGGTGTCCACTTTCACCGCTTACTATTCAACATAGTTCTGGAAGTTTTGGCCACAGCAATCAGAGCAGAAAAAGAAATAAAAGGAATCCAAATTGGAAAAGAAGAAGTAAAACTCTCACTGTTTGCAGATGACATGATCCTCTACATGGAAAACCCTAAAGACTCCACCAGAAAATTACTAGACTAATCAATGAATATAGTAAAGTTGCAGGATATAAAATCAACACACAGAAATCCCTTGCATTCCTATACACGAATAATGAGAAAGTAGAAAAAGAAATTAAGGAAACAATTCCATTCACCATTGCAACGAAAAGAATAAAATACTTAGGAATATATCTACCTAAAGAAACTAAAGACCTATATATAGAAAACTATAAAACACTGATGAAAGAAATCAAAGAGGACACTAATAGATGGAGAAATATACCATGTTCATGGATCGGAAGAATCAATATAGTGAAAATGAGTATACTACCCAAAGCAATTTACAAATTTAATGCAATCCCTGTCAAGCTACCAGCCACATTTTTCACAGAACTAGAACAAATAATTTCAAGATTTGTATGGAAACACAAAAAACCTCGAATAGCCAAAGCAATCTTGAGAAAGAAGAATGGAACTGGAGGAATCAACTTGCCTGACTTCAGGCTCTACTACAAAGCCACAGTCATCAAGACAGTATGGTACTGGCACAAAGACAGACATATAGATCAATGGAACAAAATAGAAAGCCCAGAGATAAATCCACACACTATGGACACCTTATCTTTGACAAAGGAGGCAAGAATATACAATGGAGTAAAGACAATCTCTTTAACAAGTGGTGCTGGGAAAACTGGTCAACCACTTGTAAAAGAATGAAACTAGATCACTTTCTAACACCGTCACACAAAAATAAACTCAAAATGGATTAAAGATCTAAATGTAAGATCAGAAACTATAAAACTCCTAGAGGAGAACATAGGCAAAACACTCTCAGACATAAATCACAGCAGGATCCTCTATGATCCACCTCCCAGAATTCTGGAAATAAAAGCAAAAATAAACAAATGGGATCTAATTAAAATTAAAAGCTTCTGCTACAACAAAGGAAAATATAAGCAAGGTGAAAAGACAGCCTTCTGAATGGGAGAAAATAATAGCAAATGAAACAACTGACAAACAACTAATCTCAAAAATATACAAGCAACTTCTGCAGCTCAATTCCAGAAAAATAAACGACCCAATCAAAAAATGGGCCAAAGAACTAAATAGACATTTCTCCAAAGAAGACATACGGATGGCTAACAAACACATGAAAAGATGCTCAACATCACTCATTATTAGAGAAATGCAAATCAAAACCACAATGAGGTACCACTTCACACCAGTCAGAATGGCTGCGATCCAAAAATCTGCAAGCAATAAATGCTGGAGAGGGTGTGGAGAAAAGGGAACCCTCCTACACTGTTGGTGGGAATGCAAACTAGTACAGCCACTATGGAGAACAGTGTGGAGATTCCTTAAAAAATTGCAAATAGAACTACCTTATGACCCAGCAATCCCACTTCTGGGCATACACACGGAGGAAACCAGAATTGAAAGAGACACATGTACCCCAATGTTCATCGCAGCACTGTTTATAATAGCCAGGACATGGAAACAACCTAGATGTCCATCAGCAGATGAATGGATAAGAAAGCTGTGGTACATATACACAATGGAGTATTACTCAGCCGTTAAAAAGAATTCATTTGAATCAGTTCTGATGAGATGGATGAAACTGGAGCCAATTATACAGAGTGAAGTAAGCCAGAAAGAAAAACACCAATACAGTATACTAACACATATATATGGAATTTAGGAAGATGGCAATGACGACCCTGTATGCAAGACAGGAAAAAAGACACAGATGTGTATAACGGACTTTTGGACTCAGAGGGAGAGGGAGAGGGTGGGATGATTTGGAGAATGGGAATTCTAACATGTATACTGTCATGTAAGAATTGAATCGCCAGTCCATGTCTGACGTAGGGTGCAGCTTGCTTGGGCAGGTGCATGGGGATGACCCAGAGAGATGTTGTGGGGAGGGAGGTGGGAGGGGGGTTCATGTTTGGGAACGCATGTAAGAATTAAAGATTTTAAAATTTAAAAAAATAAAAAATAAATAAAAATAAAAAAATAAAAAGAAATAAGTGATCAGTACATGTATACATATATCCTTCTTTTTTTGGATTTCCTGTCCATTCAGGTCATCA
>NW_017215726.1:0-13691 GCF_001704415.2 Capra hircus
TGGACTGAGACATCTGGGGGACTCTGGGGATTGGTGGCACGACCCTGGAGTTCCTCTCGCCTTTCCTGTGGAGAGCGCCTCCTCTTGAGATGCGACGGGAACGCCTGGAATTCTTTCCCGACCACTCAGGGAAAGGATCCCTCCACTCGAGCTAGGAGGCGGAAACGGGGCTCCTCTGGATGTGGGCGGGTCTCTCGTGCTTCCTCTCGAGTGGAGACGGGTATGTCGGAACTTCTTGAGTTGCAGCTAGGGTGTGAAGGACCCTTCGGATGTTCCAGAGGTTAGGTGTGATTAGCCTCGAGACGCGTCAGCGGAAATGGGCCTCATCTCGCCTGGAGGGGAGAACCTCGTGGATTTTCTCGAGTTGCAGCAGGTACTCTCGACTTACAACGGGGACCTCAGGGACCCGCTCTGGTGGCCTCAGGAAAGGCCAGTCCCCATGCGAGTTGCTCGGGGGCCTCTCGGGTTTCCTCTCCCATCGATGCCGGGGCCTAAGACCTTGTGTGGAGTCGCTGTCGGAACCTGAGGATTGCTATCCACTGCTGACATGGATCTTGGGTTACTTCTGGAGTTTCCCCATGGGAGTCAGTCCGCGTCGCGAGTGGGGGCATGCACATGTGCTTTCCTCCCGAGCTGTAGCAGCAGTGTCACGCTTCACTTCGCGTGGATCAAGGGATCTGTGGCTTTCCCTCGAGGCTTTCCCATCAGGCTTTCCCACGAGGCATTCCCACAGGGCTGTCCCACGTGCCACCGTGGTGTGAGTGGATCCTTGGCTTGAAAGTGGAGGCAGTGCAGGGAAAAACAGGTTTCCCTGGAATGGACTGAGACATCTGGGGGACTCTGGGATTGGTGGCACGACCCTGGAGTTCCTCTCGCCTTTCCTGTGGAGAGCGCCTCCTCTTGAGATGCGACGGGGAACGCCTGGAATTCTTTCCCGACCACTCAGGGAAAGGATCCCTCCACTCGAGCTATGGAGGCGGAAAACGGGGCTCCTCTGGATGTGGGCGGGTCTCTCGTGCTTCCTCTCGAGTGGAGACGGGTATGTCGGAACTTCTTGAGTTGCAGCTAGGGTGTGAAGGACCCTTCGGATGTTCGAGAGGTTAGGTGTGATTAGCCTCGAGACGCGTCAGCGGAAATGGGCCCTCATCTCGCCTGGAGGGGAGAACCTCCTGGATTTTCTCGAGTTGCAGCAGGTTACTCTCGACTTACAACTGGGACCTCAGGGACCCGCTCTGGTGGCCTCAGGAAAGGCCAGTCCCCATGCGAGTTGCTCGGGGGCCTCTCGGGTTTCCTCTCCCATCGATGCTGGGGCCTAAGACCTTGTGTGGAGTCGCTGTCGGAACCTGAGGATTGCTATCCACTGCTGACATGGATCTTGGGTTACTTCTGGAGTTTCCCCATGGGAGTCAGTCCGCGTCGCGAGTGGGGGCATGAACATGTGCTTTCCTCCCGAGCTGTAGCAGCAGTGTCACGCTTCACTTCGCGTGGATCAAGGGATCTGTGGATTTCCCTCGAGGCTTTCCCACAAGTCTTTCCCACGAGGCTTTCCCACAGGGCTATCCCACGTGCCACCCAGGTGTTAGTCGATGTTCGGCTTGAAAGTCGAGGCAGTGCAGGGAAAACAGGTTTCCCTGGAATGGAGTGAGTCATCTGGGGAACTCTGTGAATGTGGCACGACCCTGGAGTTCCTCTCGCCTTTCCTGTGGAGAGCGCCTCCTCTTGAGATGCGACGGGAATGCCGGGAATTCTTTCCTGACCATGCAGGGAAAGGATCACTTCTCTCGAGATAGCAGGGGGAAACGGGGCTCCTCTGGATGTGGGCTGGGACTCTCGTGCTTCCTCTCGAGTGGAGACGGGTATATCGGGGAACTTCTTGAGTTGCAGCAAGGGTGTGAAGGACCCTTTGGACCTTCCAGAGGTTAATTGCGAATAGCCTCGAGATGCCTCAGCGGAAATGGGCCTCATCTCGCCTGGAGGGAGAACCTCCTGGATTTTCTCGAGTTACTGCAGGTGCTCTCGACTTACGACGGGACCTCAGGGACCCGGTCAGGTGGCCTCAGGAAAGGCCAGTCCCCATGCAAGGTGCTCGGGGGCCTCTCGGGATTCCTCTCCCGTAGAGGCCGGGGCCTAAGATCTTGTGTGGAGTCGGTGCCGGAACCTGAGGATTCCTCTCCAGTGCTGACATGGATTTTGGGGGACTTCTGGAGTCTCCACAGGGGAGTCAGTCCTCGTCTCGAGTGGGGGCATGCCCGTGCGCTTTCCTCCCGAGCTGTAGCAGCAGTGTCACGCTTCCCTTCGCGTGGATCAACGGATCTTTGGCTTTCCCTCGAGGCTTTCCCACGAGGCTTTCCCACAGGGCTGTCGCACGTGCCACCGTGGTGTGAGTCGATCCTCGGCTTGAATGTCGAGGCAGTGCTGGGAAAAACAGTTTTCCCTGGAATGGACTGAGACATCCAGGGAAATCTGGGAATGGTGGCACGACCCTGAAGTTCCTCTTGCCTTTCCTGTGGAGAGCGCCTCCTCTTGAGATGCAACGGGAACGCCGGGAATTCTTTCCCGACCACGCAGGGAAAAGATCCCTCCTCTCGAGCTAGGAGGCGAAAACGGGGCTCCTCTGGATGTGGGCGGGACTCTCGTGCATCCTCTCGAGTGGAGACGGGTATGTCGGGGAACTTCTTGAGTTGCAGCATGGGTGTGAAGGACCCTTTGGAAGTTCCAGAGGTTAGGTGTGATTACCCTCGAGACGCCTCAGCGGAAATGGGCCTCATCTCGCCTGGAGGGAGCACCTCCTGGATTTTCTCGAGTTGTGGCAGGTGCTCTCGACTTACGACGGGGACCTCAGGGACCCGCTTTGGTGGCCTCAGGAAAGGCCAGTCCCCATGCGAGTTGCTCGGGAGCCTCTTGTGATGTCTCTCCCTCTCCAGTGCTGTCTTGGATCTTGACTGGCCTTTCCTGAGGCCACCAGAGCGGGTCCCTGCGGTCCCCGTCGTAAGTGGAGAGCACCTGCCGCAACTGGAGAAAATCAAGGATATTCTCCCCTCCAGGCAAAATGAAGCCTATTTCCGCTGACACATCTCAAGGCTAAGCACACTTAAACTCTGGAACTTCCAAAGGGTCCTTCACACCCTTGCTGCAAATCAAGAAGTTCCCCGACATACCCGTCTCCACTCAAGAGGAAGCACGATAGTTCCGCCCACATCCAGAGGAGCCCCGTTTCCGCCTCATAGCTCGAGAGGAGGGATCCTTTCCCTGCGAGGTCGGAAAAGAATTACCGGCGTTCCTGTCGCATCTCAAGAGGAGGCACTCTCCACAGGAAAGTCGAGAGGAACTCCAGGGACATGCCACCATTCTCCGAGTCCCCCAGATGTCTCAGTCCATTCCACAGGAACCTGTTTTCCCTGCACTGCCTTGGCTTTCATGCCGAGGATCGACTCACACCACCGTCACACGTGGGACAGCCCTGTGGGAAAGCCTAGTGGGAAAGACTCGAGGGAAAGCCACAGATCCCTTGGTCCAGGCATGGGGAAGCGTGACACTGCTGCTACAGCATGGGAGGAAAGGGCACGCTCATGCCCCCACTCGAGACGAGGCCTGACTCCCTTGTGGAGACTCGAGAAGTACCACAAAATCCATGTCAGCACTGGAGAGGAATCCTCAGCTTCCGGCCCCGACTGCACACAAGTCTTAGGCCCCGGCATCGACGGGAGAGGAATCACGAGAGGCCCCCTAGCAACACGCATGATGACTGGCGTTTCCTGCGGCCGCCAGAGCGGGTCCCTGAAGTCCCCGTCGTAACTCGAGAGCACCTGCTGAAACTCGGGAATATCCAGGAGCCTCTCCATTCCAGGCGACATGAGGCCCATTTCCGCTGAGGCATCTCGAGACTAACCACACCTAACCTCTGGAACTTCCAAAGGTTCCTTCACACCCTTGCTGCAACTCAAGAAGTTCCCCGACATACCCGTTCCTCTTCACATTCAGCCATAATGGTGGTGTCATCTGCATATCTAAGTTTATTGATATTTCTACTGGCAATCTTGATTCCAGCTCATGTATCTTCCATCCCAGCATTTTTCATGATGTACTCTGCATATAAGTTAAATAAACAGGGTGACAATATACAGCCTTTGCATACTCCTTTTCCTTTTTGGAACCTGTCTGTTGTTCCATGTCCTACTCTAACTGTTGCTTCCTGACCTTCATCCAGATTTCTCAAGAGGCAGGTTAGGTGGTCTGGTATTCCCATCTCTTTCAGAATTGTGGCTAAAACAACAGTATAAGGACCTTTCCGATGTCAGGCCAAGGAATTGTGTTTCCAGTCATTGAGCCACACCTGATCACTGAGCACAAATTCATGAATCTGTTTCCTCAAGGGGGAATGATATTCTTTTTTATACAAACTTAGTTACCTGATTTATTAGCTTACCTAATTGTTCCATCTGCTGTGAAATCCCACCCCCTTACTTGTGGCAAATCTGCTAACACCTGCCTCACTGTGGGAGGGGGTCTCCCATAGAAAATTTCATAAGGACAACAACTATGGGAACGTGCAGTTACCCGTAATATGAGTAAATCTGCCGGAAGCAAGCCCATCCATGTACAGTCAGTCTCTATGATCCATTTTGAAAGTGTCTCTTCAAGAGTTTGGTTGTTTCCTTCCACCATTCCAGAACACTGGGGCCTATATGCTGTATGTAATTTCCACTGATATTTAGAGCTTCACATACCTGTTAATTAACGCGGCTACAAAGACAGGGCCATTGTCGGATTCTATACTGGTTGGAAACCCAAGTCTGGGAATTATTTCTCAAATCAGCGAGCTACTTCGTTTTCTTTTTCAGATCAGGTAGGGAAGGCCTCTGCCCAACCGGAGAAGGTACCTACTATTCTAGTAAGTAATGATAAGAGGTGACTGCCTTTGCTTCCCCGAAGGACACTCGCTTTCCCTGCATCCTGAGAACTCCACGTCTCAGCCAGTTGGAAAAGCGCTTCTTGGAGGTCATTATTCAGGGGCAATTTCCCCTGGAGCCCGGGGCCATAGGGAGCGGCTCCACACTCCCAGGGAAAGGCAGAGCCACAGCCACACATCTGTCCCATCCCCTTTGCTCTGTAGGAGAGCTCTAGTGAGCCTAGGTCTGTCAGGAAAATTCTTGGCTCCTATGGGGACACATTCTATGTGTGAAACTGCATCCAGGACCTAGGGGCCACAGGGCGCCTGTTTCTCTCGGGGGCGGAGGGGTGGGGGGCCTGAAGCAGTGCGGCCCAGCAACAGCTTCCACATCCATCCAATTGCTCTTTTCTTACCTCTGATAGAACTAGCTTTGTTCCAGCCTTTGGCAATTTGGAGGCAAGCGGGCCCCACTTCCTCCCCAAGGAGGCATGGGACCTAATTTGAGTGGAAAGGCCCCTCACGGAGCTGAACCCAGGAAGGCACCCAGTCATGTCTGACACATTCCTGCATCCTGCTTCTTCATGAGCAATACCGCTATAAGCTAGGAATGTCTTTCCAAGGCTCAGAAAGGACAGGGGAGATGCATGGTGCTGCCTCTGGAATTTCGGTCCTCTGAGCAGACCTGGAGGTCTCCCCTTGAAGAAGCTAACCAGTTTCTTCCAAATACAGGCTTGCAAACACACACTGGGTGGCTGCCTCTTCTTCCCTGAAGGACGATCACTTTCCCCGCATCCTGTGAACTCTGCATCCCAGCCTGCTGGAAAAGCGCTTCTTGGAGGTCATTTTTCAGGGACAATTTTCCCTGGAGCCCGGGGCTGTAGGGAGGGCCCCATGCTCGCTGTGAAAGGCAGAGTCACATCCACAGTCTGTTCTACCCCTTTTGCCCTGTGGGAGAGCTCTAGTGAGCCTAGGTCTGTCAGGAAAATTCTTGGCTCCTATGGGGACACACCCTGTGTGTTAACCTGCATATCGGACCTAGGGGCCACAGGGTGCCTGTTCCTCTCGGGGGGGAACCTGAAGTGGTGCGGCCCAGCAACAGCCTGAACATCCATCCGATTGCTCTTTTCTTCCTTCTGATACAGCTAGCTTTGCTTCTCGCTTTGGCATTTCGGAAGCCAGGGGGAGCCCCACCGCTGTTGTCCTGGGGTCTATTGGAGGTACCGGGTCTATTGGACCCCAGCATGGCACCCGACCCCCTCAGACACACTCCCGCAGCCTCCTTCCCCATGGGCAGGACTGTTCTGACCTAGGAATGTGTTCCCAAGGCTCAGAAAATGCAGGGAGACACACGGCCCTGACTCTGGAACTGAGGCCATTGGAGCAGGCCTGGAGGTCTGACGTCTGAGATGCCAAACACTTGCTGCAAGATACAGGTGTGAAAACACACTCTCTGGGGCTGCCTTTCCTTCCTCCAAGGAAGATAGCTTTTCCAGTCTCCTCCGTGCTGAGTCATACAAGGCTGCAAAGGTCTGGCTTAGAGGGCATTTCTCAGCGGCAATGGCCCCTGAGGCCCTGCACACAGGGAGGGATCCTACCCTCCCAGGGGAAGTCAAAGCAACCTCCAAACAGCTGTTCTATCATGTTTCCTCTGCAGGAGGGAGCTAGTGAGCCCAGGTCTGTCTGGAACGTTCTTGGATCCTGCGGGGAAATCATCCTGGGAGCCCACCTGGATACCAGTCGTAGGGGCTAAAATTCGCATTTTCCTTCCTTGGAGCCCTAACGCAGTACAGCCTAGCAACTGCTTGAAAATCCATCCTGTTGCTGTTTTCTTCCCTCTGACAGAGCGAGCTTTGCTCCCCATTTTGGGATTTCAGAAGCAAGGTGGTGGCCTGCAACTCCTTGCCTGGGGTCCATTGGAGGTGCAAGGTGCCCTCGACCAGGTGACCCCAGCATGACACCTGGCCCCCTCAGACACACTCCCGCAGCCTGCCTCCCCATGGGCAGGACTGCTCTCACCTAGGAATGTGTTTGCAAGGCCAGGAAACTGCAGGGAGACACAAGGCCCTGATTCTGGCATTGAGTCCGTTGGAACAGGCCTGCAGGTCTTCTGTCTAACAAGCCAAACACTTGCTGCAAGATACAGGCCTGAAAACACACTCTTGGGCTGCCTTTCCTTCCTCCAAGGAAGAGAGTTTTCTCAGACTCCTGTGGGCTGAGAGCCACACAGGGCTGAAAAGCACTTGCTGGGAGATTATTTTTCATTGGCCATGGCCCCTGAGGCCCTGTGCTCAGGGAGGGCTCCCTCCCTCCCAGGGAAAGTCAAAGGAAGCTCCAAACGGCTGTTCAATCATGTTTCTGAGAGAGTCATTGCCAAGGCAGGTTTCTAAGAAGTTCAAGGGTCCCCAAGGAGAGAGGGGTCTAGAATTCTCAAGGAGGAAGAAAGGACAAACTGTTTTTCCCTCTATATTCCTTAGGATTATATAACAATCATGCATCCTTCTTGAGGACGGTCTCTGGAAAAAACCTTCTGGCTAATCCTGTTATCTTAAAATGAAAATTATGGGAGTAGGTCTAGTGAGTCTTTACAACCTCCAGACATTCTTTTGTTCGTTGTCATAACTTATTGGAGAGTATATAACTCCATTACCAACACTAGCAAGGGGGTACGCTTTCTTCCCCTTGTGATGTCTCTGTCAGAAGCTTTCTCTATCTCCTTTATACTTTAATAAAACTCTATTGCACAAAAGCTCTGAGCAATCAAGCCTCGTCTTGGGCCCTGGATTGAATTCTTCTCCTCCATAAGCCAAGAATCCCAGCATCTTTTGGTGGTTCAGCAACAATATTTCATTTCCTCTGCAGGAGAGAGCTAGTGAGCTTAGGTCTGTCTGGAACATTCTTGGATCCTGTGGGGAAAATATCCTGTGCACACATCTGGATACTGGGCCTAGAGGCCAAAACTCGCATTTCTTTCCCGGGGAGCCCTAACGTGGTGTGACTTAGCAACTGCTTGAAAATCCATCCCATTGCTGTTTTCCTCCTTCTGACAGAGCTAGCTTTGTTCCCTGCTTTGGGATATCTCAACCGAAGGGCCGGTCCATAGCTACTCGCCTGGGGCCCATTGGATGTGCAAGGTGCCCTCGACTAGGTGACCCTAGCATGGCACTCAGCCCGCTCAGACACACTCCCGAGGCTTCTTTCTCATGGGAAGCACTGCTCCAACCGAGGAATGTGTCTGCAATGCTTGGAAAGTGCAGTGAGACACACAGCCCTGACTCTGCAATTGAGGCCCTCAGAGCAAGCCTGCAGCTCTGATGTCTGAGAAGCAAAACACTTGCTGCAAAGAGAGGCCTGAAAACACACTCTCTGTGGATGACTTTCCTTCCTCTAAGGAAGATAGTTTTCCCAGTCTCCTGCTTCCTGAATGTCACACAGCTGGAATGCGCTTGCTTGGAGGTCGTGATTCAGTGGCAATGACCCCTGAGGCCCTTTGCCCAGGGAGGGCTCCCACACTCACAGGCAAATCAAAGCAACTTCCAAGTGAGTCAGCTCTTCACATCAAATGGCCAAAGTATTGGAGTTTCAGGTTCAGTATTAGTCCTTCCAATGTATATTCAGACCTGATTTCCTTTAGGATGGAGTGGTTGCGTCTCCTTGTAGTCTAAGCGACCTACAAGCATCTTCTCCAACACCACAGTTCAAAAGCATCCAATTTTCAGCTGTCACTTTCTTTATAGTACATCTTTCATATCCATCCATGACATATGGAAAAACCATAGCCTTGACTGGATGGATCTTTGTTGGCAAAGCAACGTCTCGGCTTTTTAATATGCTGTCGAGTTTGGTCATCACTTTTCTTCCAAGTCATAAATATGTTTTAAGTTCATGGAGGCAGCCATCACCTGCAGTGATTTCCAAGCCCCCCAAAATAGTCTGCTGCTGTTTCCAATGTTTTCCCATCTATTTGCCATGAAGTGATGAGACTGGATGCAATGATTTTAGTTTTCTGAATGCTGAGCTTTAAGCTAACTTTTTCACTCTCCTCTTTCACTTTCATCAGGAGACTCTTTAGTTCTTATACACTTTCTGCCATAAGAGTGGTGTCGTCTGCATATCTGAGATTCTTGATATTTCTCCCAGCAATCTGGATTCCAGCGTGTGCTTCCTCCAGCCCAGTGTTTCTCATGATGTACTCTGCATATAAGTTAAATAAGCAGGGTGACAATATACAGCCTTGACATATTCCTTTTCCTATTTAGAACCAGTCTGTTGTTCCATGTCCAGTTCGAACTGTTTCTTCCTGACCTGCATACAGGTTTCTCAAGAGACAGGTCAGGTGGTCTGGTATTCCCATCTCTTTCAGAATTTTTCCCAGTTTATTGTGATCCACACAGTCAAAGGCTTTGGCATAGTCAATAAAGCAGAAATAGATGTCTTTTTTCTGGAACTCTCTTGCTTTTTCAATGATCCAGTGGATGTTGGCAGTTTGATCTCTGGTTTCTCTGCATTTTTTTAAATCCCTCTTGAACATTTGGAAGTTCACAGTTCATGTGAACTTGGAGAATTTTGAGCATTACTTTACTAGTGTGTGAGATGAGTGCAATTGTGCAGCAGCTTGAATATTCTTTGTCATTGCCTTTCTTTGGGATTGGAATGAAAACTGACCTAATGACTAGATGTTTTCAATTGCATATACTGAAAGAACTGGCTGTGCAGTTTTGAAGAAAAAAAAATCATTTTAACCCATTTTCTCTGAAGTGCAAGGCATATCATGGCCATCCCTGAATCATAAATCACCTTTTCTTTATGTAGTCATAGTTTCATGCCTAAATTATAGGCCAACTCATGCTCAAATTGACTCTGATGTCAGGGGCAGATCAACTAATAAAAAGCTTGGATTGTCCCTCTGGAGGAAAGTGAGATCTTGGTCCCACAAGAATCTGAAGGGTTAAGGGAACTTGCAAGAGTGGGGAAAGCTTAGTCCATCCTGCATGTACCAAAATCTTAAATAAGGCTTATTTACTTTACCGAAGTAAAAAAACAGATGATGAAAACAATTATAAATCAATGAAAGGTAAAGAAACTCATAGTCTGTTATCAAAAATTGCATTCTAAGAAAACTTTGTTCTCTTAACCTAGAGAGGAGACTAAATTCCATCTGGTACCAGCTTACCAGAAGACAAACAAACAAACAAACAAATTATCGGTAAGCTTAAAAAAAGTATATTCCATATATCTTGAAGTAGCAGTATTTCTGCAAAGGCATCAGTGTGAAACCATAGAGGACATGGTTAAAACCTGATTAAATAGAAATTGACAATGTAATCTGGTCACTGCTGCGACTTGAAATGCTTTAATATGATAACTGGAATTATAACTGACAGCATTTGACCAGGACATATCAGATTTTCACGGATGTCAGATAATTTCTAGGATATCTATATTAGGAACTGAAGGAATCTTTTTACCTAGGAAAGAAAACAACAGTCTCAAAGGCCCTTGCTGAATCATCTATCAGCAAGGAATGTCTTTGCAAGGATCGCAAAGTGAAGGGAAAATACACCGACCTGCCTCTGCAACTTCGGTCCTCTGAGCAGATCTGGAGGTCTCCCTTTGTATAAGCTAACCTGTTCCTTCCAAATAGAGGTTTGCAACACAAAACAAGTGGCCGCCTATTCTTCCCCGAAGGAGGCTCTCTTTCCCCACATCCTGCGAACTCCCTTTCCCAGCCTCCTGGAAAAGCGCTTCTTGCAGTTCCTTTCAGAAAATCCTATGGACGGAGAAGCCTGGTAGGCTGCAGTCCGTGGGGTCGCTGAGGGTCGGACACGACTGAGCGACTGCACTTTCATTTTCACTTTCATGCATTGGAGAAGGCAATGGCAACCCACTTACTGTTCTTGCCTGGAGAATCCCAGGGACGGGGGAGCCTAGTGGGCTACCGTCTATGGCATCACACAGAGTCGAACACGACTGAAGCAACTTAACAGCAGCAGCAGCAGCAGCAGCAGTTCCTTTCTTAGGGGTAGTTATCCCTGAGATTGGGACCTGGAAAGGCAGAGCCACCTCCACACACACGTCTTTTTTGTCCCCTTTCCTCTGGAGGAGAGCTCTAGTGAGCCTAGGTCTGTCAGGAAAATTCTTGGCTTTGACGGGATCACACCCGGTGTGTGAACCTGCATACCCGACCTAGGGGCCACAGGGCACCTGTTTTGCTCGAGTGGGTCCTGGAGGGGTGCAGCATAGCAAGAGCTTAAAAATCCATCCAATTTGTCTTTTTTTTTTTACCTCAGAGAGAACGAATTTGCTCCACCTCCACCCTTTGGCAGTGTGGAGGGAAGAGGGCACCACCCTCTCCCAAAGGGGACATAGGGTCTACCAGGAGAGAAAGGCCCCTTGAGGAGCTGAGCCCAGGTAGGCAGCCAGTGATGTCAAGCACACTCCCGCTGCTTGTTTCTTCATGGGCACTCCCACGATTTGCTAGGAATGTCTTTGCAGGATCTCAAAGGGAAGGGAAGATACATGGCCCTGTCTCTGGAATTTCAGTCCTCTGAGCAGATCTGGAGGTCTTGAGTTGTATAAGCAAACCTGTTCCTTCCAAATAGAGGCTTGCAAACACACCCCCGGTGGTTGCCTCTTCTTCCCCGAAGAAGTCTTTCTTTTCCCCACATGCTGCGAACTCCCTGTCCCAACCTCCAAGAATAGCGCTTCTTGCCATTCCTTTCTTAGAGGCAGTTATCCCTGAGCCTGGGGCCGTAGGGAGTAGCCCCACACTCACAGGGAAAGGCAAAGACTCCTCCATACATCTCCTCTATCCCCTTTGCTTTGGGAGGAGAGCTCTAGTGAGCCTAGGTCTTTCAGGAAAATTCTTGGCTTGGACAGGATCTCACCCTGTTTGTGAACCTGCATATCCAACCAGGGCCCACAGAGCACCTGTTTCATTAAAGTGGGCCCTGAAAGGGTGCAGCCTAGCAAGAGCTTGAAAATCCATTCAATTGCTGTTTTTTGTACCTCTGACAGAGCGAGCTTGGCTCCAACCTTTGGCAGTGAGGAGAAAAGAGGCATGACACCCTCCCAAGGGGACATGGGGCCTACTTCGAGAGGAAGCTGCAACTCGAGAAAATCCAGGAGGTTCTCCCCTCCAGGCGAGATGAGGCCCATTTCCGCTGAGGCATCTCGAGGCTAATCACAACTAACCTCTGGAACTTCGAAAAGGGTCCTTCACACCCTTGCTGCAAGTCAAGAAGTTCTCCGACATACCCATCTCCACTCGAGAGGAAGGACGAGGGTCCCACCCACATCCAGCGGAGCCCCGTTTCCGCCTCGTAGCTCTAGAAGAGGGATCCTTTCCCTTCGTCGTCGGGAAAGAATTCCTGGGCTTCCCGTCGCATCTCAAGAGGAGGCACTCTCCACAGGAAAGGCGAGAGGAACTCCAGGGCCTTGCCAGCATTCCAAGAGACCCCCAAATGTCTCCGTCCATTCCAGAAGAACCTGTTTTCCCTTCACTGCCTCGACGTTCACGCCGAGGATAGACTCACACCACCGTGACATGTGGGCCAGCCCTGTTCGAAAGCCTCGTGGGAAAGCCTCGATGCAAAGCGACTGATCCCTTGAACCACATGTCGGCAAGCGTGACACTGCTGCTACAGCTTGTGAGGAAATCGCAGGTGCATGCCCCAACACGAGATGAGGACTGACTCCCCTGGTGAGACTCCAGAAGTATGGAAAGATTCATGTCAGCACTCAGCACTGGAGAGGCATCCTCAGGGTCTGGCCCCGACTCCACACAAGTCTTAGGCACCGGCATCGATGGGAGAGGAATCCCTAGGCCCCATGGTAACTCGCATGGGACTGGCCTTTCCTGAGCCACCAGAGCGAGTCCCTGAGTTCCCCGTCGTAACTCGAGAGCACCTACCACAACTCGGTAAAATCCAGGAGGTTCTCCCCTCCAGGCGAGATGAGGCCCATTTCCGCTGAGGTGTCTCGAGCTAATCACACTTAACCTGTGGAACTTCCAAAGGTCCTTCACACCCTTGCTGGCAACTCAAGAAGTTCCCCGACAAACCCGTCTTCACTCGAGAGGAAGCACGGGGTCCCGAGCACATCCAGAGGAGCCCCATTTCCGCCTCGTAGGTCGAAATGAGGGATCCTTTCACTGCTTCATCGGGAAAGGATTCCCGCCGTTCCCGCCGCATCTCAAGAGGAGGCGCTCTCAACAGGAAAAGCGAGAGAAACCCCAGTGTCGTGCCACAATTCCAAGGGACCCCCAGATGTCTCAGTCCATTCCAGAGGAACTTGCTTTCCCTGCACTGACTCTACTTTCACGCGAGGATCCACTCACTACACCATGGAACGTGGTCAGCCCTGTGGGAAAGCCTCGTTGGAAAGCCTCGAGGGAAAGCCACAGATCCTTGATCCACGCGACGGGAAGTGTGACACTGCTGCTACAGTTCCTGAGGAGAGCTCACGTGCATGCCCCACTGAGATGAGCACAGACTCCCCAGGGGAAACTCCAGAAGTAAGCCAAGATCCATGTCAGCACTGAAGAGGAATCCTCCGGTTTCCAGCCCACGACTCCACAAAAGGTCTTAGGCCCCGACATCGACCGGAGAGGAATCCCGAAAGGCGCCCTTGCAACTCCATGGGCACTGGCCTTTCTTGAGGCAACCAGAGCGGGTCCCTGAGGTCCCTGTCGTTACTCGATAGCACCTGCCACAACTCGAGAAAATCCAGGCGAGATAAGGCCCATTTCCTCTGATGCCGTTCTGGAGGCTCATCACACCTAAATTCTGGAAATTCAAAAGGG
>NW_017215727.1:0-13691 GCF_001704415.2 Capra hircus
TCAAGGGGCGAAGGACTTTTTGGAAGCTCCAGAGTTTAGGTGTGATTCAGCCCTCGAGATGCCTCAGCTGAAATGGCACTCATCTCGCCTGGAGGGGAGAACCTCCTGGATGTTCTCGAGTTGCGGCAGGTGCTCTCGACTTTCGACCGGGGACCTCAGGGCACCCATTCTGGTTGGCCTCAGGAAAGGCCATTCCCCATGGGAGTTGCTCGGGTGACTCTTGGATTCCTCTCCCGTCGATGCTGCGGCTAAGACCTCGTGTGGAGTCGGTGCCAGAACCTGAGGATTCCTCTCCAGTGCGACATGGATCTTGGGTACTTCTGTAGTCTCCCCAGGAGACTCAGTCCTCGTCTCGAGTGGGGGCATGCACGTGCGATTTCCTCCGAGCTGTAGCAGCAGTGTCACGCTTCCCATCGCCTGGATCAGGGATCTGTGGCTTTCCCTCGAGGCTTTCCCACGAGGCTTTCCCACAGGCTTTCCCACAGGGCTGCCCCACGTGCACCGTGGTGTGAGTCGATCCTCGGCTTGAAAGTCGACGCAGTGCAGGGAAAACAGGTTTCCCTGGAATGGACTGAGAAATCTGGGGACTCTGCGAATGTGGCACGACCCTGGAGTTCCTCTCGCCTTTCCTGTGGAGACCACCTCCTCTTGAGATGCGAGGAGAACGCCGGGAATTCTTTCCGAACACGCAGGGAAAGGTTCCCTCCTCTCAAGCTATGAGGCGGAAACGGGCCCCTCTGATGTTTACGTACTCTCGTGGCTTCCTCTTGAGTGGAGACCGGTATATCGGGGAACTTCTTGAGTTGCAGCAAGGATGTGAAAGAACCTTTGGAGTTCCAGAGGTTAGGTGTGATTAGCCTCGAGACGCCTCAGCAGAAATGGCCTCATCACACCTGGAGGGAGAACCTCCTGGATTTTCTCGAGTTGCGGCAGGTGATCTCGAATTACGACGGGGACCTCAGGACCCGCTCTGGTGGCCTCAGGAAAGGCCAGTCCCATGCGAGTTGCTCTGGGGCCTCTCGGGATTCCTCTCCGTCGATGAAGGGGCCTAAGACCTTTTGTGGAGTGGTTGCCGGAACGTGAGGATTCCTCTCCAGTGCTGACATGGATCTTGAAGTACTTCTGGAGTCTCCCCAGGGAGTCAGTCCTCGTCTCGAGTGGGGGCAGGCACGTGCGCTTTCCTCCGAGCTGTAGCAGCAGTGTCACGCTTCCCTTCGCGTGATCAAGGATCTGTGGCTTTCCAACGAGGCTTTCCCACAGGGCTGTCCACGTGCCACCGTGGTGTGAGTCGATCCTCGCTTGAAAGTCGAGGCAGTGCAGGGAAAACAGGTTTCCCTGGAATGGACTGAGACATCTGGGGACTCTGGAATGGTGGTACGACTCTGAAGTTCCTCTCGCCTTTCCTGTGGAAAGCGACTCTCTTGAGATGCGACGGGAACGCCGGAATTCTGTCCCGACCACGCAGGGAAAGGATCCCTCTCTCGAGCTAGGAGGCGGAAGCGGGACTGCTCTGGATGTGGGTGGCCCTCTCGTGCTTCCTCTCGAGTGGAGACGGGTATGTCGGGGAACTTCTTGAGTTGCAGCAAGGGTGTGAAGGACCTTTGGAAGTTCCAGAGTTTAGGTGTGATTAGCCTCGAGACGCCTCAGCGGAAATGGGCCTCATCTCGCCTGGAGGGCAGAACCTCCTGGATTTTCTCGAGTTGCGGCAGGTGCTCTCGAATTGAGACGTTGTCCTCAGGGACCGCTCTGGAGGCCTCTGAAATGCCAGTCCCGTGGGAGTTGCTCGGGGACCTCTCGGGATTCCACTCCGTCGATGCCGGGGACTAAGACATTGTGTGGAGTCGGTTCCGGAACCTGACGCTTCCTCTCCAGTGCTGAAAGGATCTTGGGGAACTTCTGGGACTCTCCCCAGTGGAGTCAGTCCTCGTCTCGAGTGGGGGCATACAAGTGCGCTTTACTCTCGAGCTGTAGCAGCATTGTAACGCTTCCCTTCGCGTGGATCAAGGGATCTGTGGCTTTCCCTCTAGGCTTTCCCACGAGCTTTCCCACGAGGCTTTCCCACAGGGCTGTCCCACGTGGGCAACGTGGTGTGAGTCGATCCTCTGCTTGAAAGTCGAAACAGTGCAGGGAAGACAGGTTTCCCTGGAATGGACTGAGATATCTGGAGGACTCTGGGAATGGTGGCACAACCCTGGAGTTCCTCACGCCTTTACTGTGGAGAGTGCCTCCTCTTGAGATGCGACAGGAACGCCGGGAATTCTTTCCCGACCACGCAGGGAAAGGAACCCGTCTCTCGAGCAAGGAGGCCGAAACGGGTCTCCTCTGGATGTGGGCGGGACTCTCGTGCTTCATCCTGAGTGGAGTCGGGTATGCCGGGGAACTTCTTGAGTTGTAGCAAGGGTGTGAAGGAACCTTTGGAAGTTCCAGAAGTTAGGTGTGATTAGCCTCTAGACGCCTCAGCGGAAATGGGCCTCATCTCCCCTGGAGGGGAGAACCTCCTGGATTTTCTCGAGTTGTGGCAGCTGCTCTCGACTTAAGACGGGGACCTCAGGACCTGCTCTGGTGGCCTCAGGAAAGGCCAATCCCCATGCGAGTTGCTCAGGGGGCCTCTCGGGATTCCTCTCCCGTCGATGCCGGGGCTTAAGACCATGTGTGGAATCGGTGTCGGAACCTGAGGATTACTCTCCAGTGCTGACATGGATCTTGGGGAACTTCTGAAGGCCTACCCAGGGGACTCAGTCCTCGTCTCGAGTTGGCGCATCCACGTGAGATTTGCTCCCGAGCTGAAGCAGCAGTGTCACGCTTCCTTCGCGTGGATCAAGGGATCTGTGGCTTTCCCCCGAGGCTTTCCCACGAGGCTTTCCCACGAGGCTTTCCCACAGGGCTGTCCACGTGCCACCGTGGTGTGAGTCGATTCTCGGCTTGAAAGTCGAGGCAGTGAAGGGAAAACAGGTCTCCCTGGAATGGACTGAGACATCTGGGGGACTCTGGAATAGTGTCACGACCCAGGAGTTCCTCTCGCCTTTCTGTGGTGAGCGCCTCCACTTGAGATGCGACGGGATCGCCGGGAATTCTTTCTCGACCACACAGGAAATGAATCCTCCTCTGGAACTATGAAGCGGAAACGGGCTCTCTGGATGTGGGTGGGACTCTCGTGCTTCCTCTCGATTGGAAACGGGTATGTTGAGGAACTTCTTGGTGTTGCAGCAAGGGTGTTAAGGACCCTTTGGAAGTTCCAGAGGTTAGGTGTGATTAGCATCGAGACGCCTCAGGGGAAATGGGCCTCATCTCGCCTGAAGGGGAGAACCTCCTGGATTTTCTCGGAGTTGCGGCAGGTACTGTGGACTTAAGACGGGGACCTCAGGGACCGCCCTGGTGGCCTCAGGAAATGCCAGTCCCCATGCGAATTGCTCGGGGGCCTCTCGGATTCCTGTCCCGTCGATGCCGGGGGCTAAGACCTTGTGTGTAGCCGATGCCGGAACCTGAGGATTCCTCTCCAGCCATGACATGGATCTTGGGGTACTTCTGGAGTCTCCCCAGGGAAGTCAGTCCTCGTCTCGAGTGGGGGCATGCTCGTGCGCTTCCTCCCGAGCCTGAGCAGCTGTGTCGCGCTTCCCTTCGTGTGGATCAAGGGATCTGTGGCTTTCCCTCGAGGCTTTCCCACGAGGCTTTCCCACGAGGCTTTCCCACAGGGCTGTCCCACGGTGCCACCGTGGTTTGAGTCGATCCTCGGCTTGAAAGTCGAGACAGTGCAGGGAAAACAGGTTTCCCTGGAATGGACTGAGACATGTGGGGGATTCTGGGAATGCTGGCACGACCCTGGAGTTCCTCTCGCCTTTCCTGTGGAGAGCGCCTCCTCTTGAAATGCGCCGGGAACGCCGGGAATTCTTTCCCGACCACGCAGGGAAAGGATCCTCCTCTGGATCTATCAGGCGGAAACGGGCTCTCTGGATGTGGCGGGACTCTCGTGCTTCTCTCGAGTGGAGTCAGGTATGTTGGGGAACTTCTTGAGTTGCAACAAGGGTGTGAAGGACCCTTTGGAAGTTCCAGAGTTTAGGTGTGATTAGCCTCGAGACGCCTCAGCGGAAATGGCCTCATCTCGCCTGGAGGGAGAACCTCCTGGATTTTCTCGAGTTGCGGCAGGTGCTCTCGACTTGAGACGTTGTCCTCAGGGACCCGCTCTGGAGGCCTCTGGAAATGCCAGTCCCCATGGGAGTTTCTCGGGGACCTCTCGGGATTCCTCTCCGTCGATGCCGGGCTTAAGACCATGTGTGGAATCGTGTCGGAACCTGAGGATTACTCTCCAGTGCTGACATGGATTTGGGGAACTTCTGGAGCCTACCCAGGGGACTCAGTCCTCGTCTCGAGTTGGCGCATCCGCGTGAGATTTGCTCCCGAGCTGAAGCAGCAGTGTCACGCTTATCTTCGCGTGGATCAAGGGATCTGTGGCTTTCCCCGAGGCTTTCCCACGAGGCTTTCCCACGAGGCTTTCCCACAGGGCTGTCCCACGTACCACCGTGGTGTGAGTCGATTCTCGGCTTGAAAGTCCAGGCAGTGCAGGGAAAACAGGTTTCCCTTGAATGGACTGAGACATCTGGGGACTCTGGGAATGGTTGGCACGACCCAGGAGTTCCTCTCGCCTTTCCTGTGGAGAGCGCCTCCTCTTGAGATGCGACGGGAACCCGGGAATTCTTTCCCGACCACACAGGGAAAGGATCCCTCCTCTCGAGCTAGGAGGCAGAAACGGGACTCCTCTGGATGTGGGCGGGCCTCTCGTGCTTCCTCTCGAGTGGAGACGGATATGTCGGGGAACTTGTTGAGTTGCAGCAAGGGTGTGAAGGACCCTTTGGAAGTTCCAGAGGTTAGGTTGTGATTAGAATCGAGACCCCTCAGCGGAAATGGGCCTCATCTTGCCTGGAGGGGAGAACCTCCTGGATTTTCTCGAGTTGTGGCAGGTGCTCTCGAGTTATGACGGGGACATCAGGGACCCTCTCTGGTGGCCTCAGGAAAGGCCAGACGCCATGCGAGTTGCTCGGGGCCTCTCGGGATTCCTCTCCCGTAGATGCAGTCGCCTAAGACCTTGTGTGGAGTTGGTGCCGGAACCTGAGGATTCCTCTCCAGTGCTTACATGGATCTTGGGGTACTTCTGGAGTCTCCCAGGTGAGTCAGTCCTCATATCTATTGGGGGCATGCATGTGCAATTTCCTCCAGAGCTGTAGCAGCAGTGTCACTCTTCCCTTCGCGTGGATCCAGGAATCTGTGGCTTTCCTTGGAGGCTTTCCCACGAGGCTTTCCCACGAGGCTTTCCCCACGACGTTTTCCCACTGGGCTGTCCCACGTACCACCGTGGTGTGAGTCCGATCCTCGGCTTGAAAGTCGAGGCAGTGCTGGGAAAACTGGTTTCCCTGTTATGGACTGAGCATCTGGGGACTCTGGGAATAGTGGCACGACCCAGGAGTTCCTCTCGCCTTTCCTGTGGTGAACGCCTCCACTTGAGATGCGACGGGATCGCCGGGAATTCTTTCTCGACCACACAGGAAAGAATCCCTCTCTGGAACTATGAAGCGGAAACGGGGCTCCTCTGGATGTGGGTGGGACTCTCGTGCTTCCTCTCGATTGGAAACGGGTTATGTCGAGGAACTTCTTGTGTTGCAGCAAGGGTGTTAAGGACCCTTTGGAAGTTCCAGAGGTTAGGTGTGATTAGCATCGAGACGCCTCAGGGGAAATGGGCCTCATCTCGCCTGAAGGGGAGAACCTCCTGGATTTTCTCGAGTTGCGGCAGGTACTGTGGACTTAAGACGGGGACCTCAGGGACCGCCCTGGTGGCCTCAGGAAATGCCAGTCCCCATGCGAATTGCTTCGGGGGCCTCTCGGGATTCCTCTCCCGTCGATGCCGGGGCCTAAGACCTTGTGTGTAGTCGATGCCGGAACCTGAGGATTCCTCTCCAGCCCTGACATGGATCTTGGGGTACTTCTGGAGCCTCCCCAGGGAAGTCAGTCCGCGTCTCGAGTCGGGGCATGCACGTGCGCTTTCCTACCGAGCTGTAGCAGCAGTGTCGCGCTTCCCTTTGCGTGGATCAACGGATCTGTAGCTTTCCCTCGAGGCTTTCCCAGGAGGCTTTCCCACGAGGCTTTCCCACAGGGCTGTCCCACGTGCCACCGTGGTGTGAGTCGATCCTTGGGTTGAAAGTCGAGGCAGTGCAGGGAAAACAGGTTTCCTTGGAATTGACTGAGACATCTGGGGGACTCTGGGAATGGTGGCACGACCCTGGAGTTCCTCTCGCCTTTCCTGTGGAGAGCGCCTGCCGGAAGCCTTTGTGAGGAATCCCGCCCGTGACAAGGTCATGAGGAAGGAAGCTGACATACGCAAGGCGTGCTCAGACTTCAGGGGCCCCTCTGGAAATTCCTAAGCATGTACCCCAACAAAAATCTGCCGGCTTTTGTGCTTTGCTTTTCCACTCTTCTGACATTTTCTGGAAAAAGTCAATTCAGGGCTTTAGTCTACTGCATTTGAAATAGTGTTTCCAATCCAAAAAACCCCTCCGATGGCTTTCTAGCCTGCCTGCAGGACTCTGCAAGTGTGTTTGTTTGAGGCCTCCTGACCGCAGGAGGCACAGGAAGCTTAAAACATCCTAGGAATGTAGGGGCTTCCGAGGAGTCAAAATCTTTAGAATAGGACTGATTATAAGTTTCATTTGTTGTGTCAATGTTTGCTGCCAAATTTTCATATCCTTTATTTTTAGATATAGTTGGTATATAGAAAAACAAGTAGTAGACCTAGTATTAGCAACATTAGATCCTCGAGTTAGTACCTTCTTTGTTATATCCCACTGCCACCTTTGTTCTATCGCACTGCACCTTTGTTCTATAGAGATGTAACTTTAATGCTTTAAGGAGATGCAGATTAAAAAAAACACTTCAGGGGAAACAAAATTAACATTCATTAAGGAAGAGAGCTAAAAAGTGTTAACAAGCCTCTTGGCCAGAAGATAATGTAAATCACAGAGACCTTTTGTATACAAAATGATGTATAAAAAGAGTCTGCGCTGCGAACGCTACATAATTCTGTGTTACCCATTGATCTCCATGTTTTATCAAAAGTATAAAAGGCCTTTCTGAACAATAAAGGATTGGACCAGTTTCTCGAACTAGTCTCTCAGCCTAGTTTCTTGGGACTCTGGTATCCCCCATGTCTCTCTCTCTCTCTTCTTCTCTCCCCTTCCCTCTCTCTGCTCTTTACTTTAACTTCAGGCTGAATCTCCATCTGGGGCGCGGAGGCTCGCCAGGTCTACTTACTTGCCCGGCTGCTAAGACCCGCACGAAAGGGGAGCTTAAGGCGAGGCACCCTTAGATATTCAAGCGGGCGCCGGTGGCCAAACGTAGATGGTGCAAATTCCTTGTCTGGAATTTTAATGGCCTTCCGTGAAAACCAAGCTATTCAGCCCTCTTCCTCCAATTAATCTTCTTATTACACTATAGTTTCTTAACCTAATCTTACATTAATAAACAAACAAGTCTTTCCACACCAACGCCGTCCACCCTTCGAATTCCCTGGATCCACTGGGCTGGACCCTGGCAAGCGCCTCACTTGAGATGCGACGGGAACGCGGGGAATTCTTTCCCCACCACGCAGGAAAAGGATCCCTCCTCTCGAGCTAGGGGGCGGAAACGGGGCTCCTCTGGATGTGGGCGGGGACTCTCGTGCTTCCTCTCGAGTGTAAACGGGTATGTCGGGGAACTTCTTGAGTTGCAGCAAGGGTGTGAAGGACCCTTTGGAAGATCCAGACGTTAGATGTGATTAGCTTGAGACGCCTCAGCGGAAATGGGCCTCATCTCGCCTGGAGGGGAGAACCTCCTGGATTTTCTCTAGTTGCGGCAGGTGCTTTCGACTTACGATGGGGACCTCAGAGACCCGCTCTGGTTGCCTCAGGAGAGGCCAGTCCCCATGCGAGTTGCTCGGGCCTCTCGGGATTCCTCTCCCTCGATGCCGGGGCCTAAGACCTTGAGTGGAGTCGGTGCCGAAACCTGTGGATTCCTCTCCCAGTGCTGACATGGAACTTGGGTACTTCTGGAGCCTCCCCAGGGGAGTCAGTCCTCGTCTCGAGTGGGGCATTCAGGTGCTCTTTCCTCCCGAGCTGTTAGCAGCAGTGTCACGCTTCCCTTCGCGTGGATCAAGGCATCAGGGGCTTTCCCTTGAGGCTTTCCCACAGGACTGTCCCACGTGCCACCGTGGTGTGAGTCGATCCTCGGCTTCAAAGTCGAGGCAGTGCAGGGAAAACAGGTTTCCCTGGAATGGACAGAGACATCTGGGGGACTCTGCGAATGTGGCACGACCCTGGAGTTCCTCTCGCCTTTCCTGTGGAGAGCGCCTCCTCTTGACTTGCGACGGGAATGCCGGGAATTCTATCCCGAACACGCCGGGAAAGGATCCCTCCTCTCGAGCTAGGAGGCGGAAACGGGCTCCATCTGGATGTGGGCGGGACTCTCGTGCTTCCTCTCGAGTGCAGACGGTATGTCAGGGAACTTCTTGAGTTGCAGCAAGGGTATGAAGGACCCTTTGGAAGTTCCAGAGGTTAGATGTGATTAGCCTCAAGACGCCTCAGCGGAAATGGGCCTCATCTCGCCTGGAGGGGAGAACCTCCTGGATTTTTTCGAGTTGCGGCAGGTGCTCTCGACTTACGACGGGAACCTCAGGGACAGGCTCTGGTGGCCTCGGGAAAGGCCAGTCGCCATGAGAGTTGCTAGGGAGCCTCTCGGGATTCCTCTCCCGTCAATGCCGGGGCCTAAGACCCCGTGTGGAGTCAGGTGCCGGAACCTGAGGATTCCTCTCCAGTGCTGACATGGATCTTGGGGTACTTCTGGAGTCTCCCCAGGGGAGTCAGTCCTCGTCTCGAGTGGGGGCATGCAAGTGCGCTTTCCTCAAGAGCTGTAGCAGCAGTGTCACGCTTCCCTTCGCGTGCATCAAGGGATATGTGGCTTTCCCTCGAGGCTATCCCAGGAGGCTTTCCCATGAGGCTTTCCCACAGGGCTGTCCCACGTGCCACCGTTGTGTGAGTCGATCCTCGGCTTGAAAATCGACGCAGTGCAGGGAAAACAGGTTTCCTTGTAATGGACTGAGATATCTGGGGATTCTGGGAATGGTGGCACGACCCTGGAGTTCCTCTCGCCTTTCCTGTGGAGAGCGCCTCCTCTTGAGATTCGACGGGAACACCGGGAATTCTTTCCCGACCACGCAGGGAAAGGATCCCTCCTCTCGAGCTAGGAGGCAGAAACGGGGCTCCTCTGGATGTGCCGGGACTCTCGTGCTTCCTCTCGAGTGGAGACGGGTATGTCGGGAACTTCTTGAGTTGCAGCAAGGGTGTGAAGGACCCCTTGGAAGTTCCAGATGTTAGATGAGTTTAGCCTCAAGACGGCCTCAGCGAAATGGGCCTCATCTCGCCTGGAGGGGAGAACCTCCTGGATTTTTTCGAGTTGCGGCAGCTGCTCTCGACTTACGACGGGGACCTCAGGGACCCGCTCTGGTGGCCTCAGGAAAGGCCAGTCCCCTTGCGCGTTGCTCGGGGCCTCTCGGGGCCTCTCGGGTTTCCTCTCCGATCGATGCCTGGGCCTAAACCTTGTGTGGAGTCGGTGCCGGAACCTGAGCATTCCTCTCCAGTGCAGACATGGATTATGGGTTACTTCTGGAGTCTCCCAGGGAGTCAGTCCTCGTCTCGAGTGGGGCATGCACGTGCGCTTTCCTCCCGAGCTGTAGCAGCAGTGTCACGCTTCCCTTCGCGTGGATCAAGAGTCTGTTGCTTTCCCTAGAGGCTTTCCCACGAGGCTTTCCCATGAGTCTTTTCCCACAAGGCTGTCCACGTGCCACCGTGCTGTGAATCGACCCTCGGCTTGAAAGTCGAGACAGTGCAGGGAAAACAGTATCCCTGAATGGACTGAGACATCTGGGGGACTCTGGGAATGGTGGCACTACCCTGGAGTTCCTCTCGCCTATCCTGTGAGAGCGCCTCCTCTTGAGATGCGACGGGAACGCCGGGAATTCTTTCCCGACCACGCAGGGAAAGGATCCCTCCTCTCGAGCTAGGAGGCGAAACGGGGCTCCTCTGGATGTGGCGGGACTCTATACTTCCTCTCCAGTGGAGACGGGTTTATCGGGAACTGTTGAGTTACAGCAAGGGTGTGAAGGACCTTTGGAAGTTCCAGAGGTTAGGTGTGATTAGCCTCTAGACGCCTCAGCGGAAATGGGCCTCATCTCGCCTGGAGGGGCGAACCTCCTGGATTTTCTCGAGTTTCGGCAGTGCTCTCGACTTACGACGGGGACATCAGGGACCCGCTCTGGTGGCCTCAGGAAAGGCCAGTCCCATGCGAATAATTCGGGGCCTCTAGGGCCTCCTCTCCCGTCGATGCCGGGGCCTAAGACCTTGTGTAGAGTCGGTGCCGGAACCTGAGCATTCCTCTCCAGTGCTGACATGGATTTTGGGGTACTTTGGAGTCTCCCTAGGGGAGTCAGTCCTCGTCTCGTTTGGGGGCATGCAAGTGCGCTCTCCTCCCGAGATGGGCAGCAGTGTCATGTTTCCCGTCGAGTGGATCAAGGAATCAGTGGCTTTTCCTCGAGTCTTTTCCACAAGGCTTTCCCACGAGGCTTTTCCACAGGGCTGTCCCACGTGCCAACGTGGTGTGAGTCGATCCTCGGCTTGAAACTCGAGGCAGTGCAGGGAATACAGGTTTCCCTGGAATGGACTGAGACCTCTGGGGACTATCAGATTGGTGGCACACCCTGGAGTTCCGCTCGCCTTTCCTGTGGAGAGGGCCTCCTCTTGAGATGCGACGGGAACGCCGGGAATTCTTTCCGAGAACACAGGGAAAGGATCCCTCCTCTCGAGCTAGGAGGCGGAACGGGGCTCCTCTAGATGTGGGCGGGAATCTCGTGCTTCCTCTCGAGTGGAGACGGGTATGTCAGGGGAACTTCTTGAGTTGCAGCAAGGGTGTGAAGGACCCTTTGGAAGTTCCATAGGTTAGGTGTGATTAGCCTCGAGACGCCTCTGGAAATGGGCCTCATCTCGCCTGGAGGGAGTACTTCCTGAATTTTCTCGAGTTGTGGCAGGCGCTCTCGACTTACGACGGGGACCTCAGGGACCCGCTCTGGTGACCTCAGGAAAGGCCAGTCCACATGCGAGTTGATTGGGGCCTCTCGGGATTCCTCTCTCGTCGATGACAGGGCCTAAGATCTTGTATGGAGTCCGTCCGTCCTTTTAACATGCAGACATGGATCCTGGGTACTTCTGGAGTCTCCCCAGGGGAGTCAGTCCTCGTCTCGAGCGGGGGCATGCACGTGCGCTTTCCTCCCGAGCTGTAGCACAAGTGTCTCGCTTCCCTTCGCGTGGATCAAGAGATCTGTGGCTTTCCCTTGAGGCTTTCCACGAGGCTTTCCCACGAGGCTTTCTCACAGGGCTGTCCCACGATGCCACCGTGGTGTGAGTCGATCCTCGGCTTTAAAGTCGAGGCAGTGCAGGGAAAACAGGTTTCCCTGGAATGGACTGAGACATCTGGGGGACTCTGGAATGGTGTCACGACCCTGGAGTTCCTCTCGCCTTCCCTGTGGAGAGCGTCTCCTCTTGTGATGCGACGGGAACGCCGGGAATTCTTTCCCGAAC
Organism: Capra hircus; assembly: GCF_001704415.2. Taxonomy (NCBI): domain Eukaryota; kingdom Metazoa; phylum Chordata; class Mammalia; order Artiodactyla; family Bovidae; genus Capra; species Capra hircus. Next base: position 11,649 of record NW_017215727.1, read on the forward strand.
ACGCAGGGAAAGGATCCCTCCTCTCGAGCTAGGAGGCGGAAACGGGGCTCCTCTGGATGTGGGCAGAACTCTCCTGCTTCCTCTCGAGTGGAGACGGGTATGTCGGGGAAACTTCCTGAGTTGCATCAAGGGTGCGAAGGACCTTTTGGAAGCTCCAGAGGTTAGGTGTGATTAGCCTCGAGATGCCTCAGCGGAAATGGCACTCATCTCGCCTGGAGGGGAGAACCTCCTGGATGTTCTCGAGTTGCGGCAGGTGCTCTCGACTTTCGACGGGGACCTCAGGGACCCATTCTGGTGGCCTCAGGAAAGGCCATTCCCCATGGGAGTTGCTCGGGTGACTCTTGGATTCCTCTCCCGTCGATGCTGCGGCCTAAGACCTCGTGTGGAGTCGGTGCCAGAACCTGAGGATTCCTCTCCAGTGCTGACATGGATCTTGGGTACTTCTGTAGTCTCCCCAGGAGACTCAGTCCTCGTCTCGAGTGGGGGGCATGCACGTGCGATTTCCTCCCGAGCTGTAGCAGCAGTGTCACGCTTCCCATCGCCTGGATCAAGGATCTGTGGCTTTCCCTCGAGGCTTTCCCACGAGCTTTCCACAGGCGCTTTCCCACAGGGGGTCCCACGTGCCACCGTGGTGTGAGTCGATCCTCGGCTTGAAAGTCGACGCAGTGCAGGGAAAACAGGTTTCCCTGGAATGGACTGAGAAATCTGGGGGACTCTGCGAATGTGGCACGACCCTGGAGTTCCTCTCGCCTTTCCTGTGGAGACCACCTCCTCTTGAGATGCGAGGAGAACGCCGGGAATTCTTTCCCGAACACGCAGGGAAAGGTTCCCTCCTCTCAAGCTATGAGGCGGAAACGGGGGCCCCTCTGGATGTTTACGGTACTCTCGTGCTTCCTCTTGAGTGGAGACCGGTATATCGGGGAACTTCTTGAGTTGCAGCAAGGATGTGAAAGAACCTTTGGAGTTCCAGAGGTTAGGTGTGATTAGCCTCGAGACGCCTCAGCAGAAATGGGCCTCATCACACCTGGAGGGAGAACCTCCTGGATTTTCTCGAGTTGCGGCAGGTGATCTCGAATTACGACGGGGACCTCAGGGACCCGCTCTGGTGGCCTCAGGAAAGGCCAGTCCCCATGCGAGTTGCTCTGGGGCCTCTCGGGATTCCTCTCCCGTCGATGAAGGGGCCTAAGACCTTTTGTGGAGTGTGGTTGCCGGAACGTGAGGATTCCTCTCCAGTGCTGACATGGATCTTGAAGTACTTCTGGAGTCTCCCCAGGGGAGTCAGTCCTCGTCTCGAGTGGGGGCAGGCACGTGCGCTTTCCTCCCGAGCTGTAGCAGCAGTGTCACGCTTCCCTTCGCGTGGATCAAGGGATCTGTGGCTTTCCAACGAGGCTTTCCCACAGGGCTGTCCACGTGCCACCGTGGTGTGAGTCGATCTCGGCTTGAAAGTCGAGCAGTGCAGGGAAAACAGTTTCCCTGGAATGGACTGAGCTGGGGGACACAATACGACATCTGGGGGACTCTGGGAATGGTGGTACGACTCTGAAGTTCCTCTCGCCTTTCCCTGTGGAAAGCGACTCCTCTTGAGATGCGACGGGAACGCCCGGAATTCTGTCCCGACCACGCAGGGAAAGGATCCCTCCTCCTCTCGAGCTAGGAGGCGGAAGCGGGACTGCTCTTGGATGTGGGTGGCCCTCTCGTGCTTCCTCTCGAGTGAGACGGGTATGTCGGGGAACTTCTTGAGTTGCAGCAAGGTGTGAAGGACCCTTTGGAAGTTCCAGAGTTTAGGTGTGATTTAGCCTCGAGACGCCTCAGCGGAAATGGGCCTCATCTCGCCTGGAGGGCCAGAACCTCCTGGATTTTCTCGAGTTGCGGCAGGTGCTCTCGAATTGAGACGTTGTCCTCAGGGACCGCTCTGGAGGCCTCTGGAAATGCCAGTCCCCGTGGGAGTTGCTCGGGGACCTCTCGGGATTCCACTCCCGTCGATGCCGGGGACTAAGACATTGTGTGGAGTCGGTTCCGGCAACCTGACGCTTCCTCTCCAGT
>NW_017215728.1:0-13691 GCF_001704415.2 Capra hircus
GGTCGGGGAAGAATACCCGGCCTTCCGATCGCATTCTCAAGAGGAGGACGCTCTCCACAGGAAAGGCGAGAGGCTCAACTCCTGGTCGGGCCACTATTCATGATGTCCCCCAGATGTCTCAGTCCATTTCAGGAAACCTGTTTTTTCCAAGGCACTGCCTCGACGTTGCACTTTCAAAGCCGAATCGACTCACACCACGGTGGCACGTGGGACATCCCTGTGGGAAAGCCTCGTGGGAAAGCCTCGTGGGAATGCCTCGAGGGAAAAGCCACAGATCCCTTGATCCAGGCGAAGGGAAGCATGACACTGCTGCTACAGATCGGGAGGAAAGCGCATGTGCATGCCCCCACTCGAGACGAGGACTGACTCCCCTGGGGAGACTCCAGAAGTACCCCAAGAAGCATGTCAGCACTGGATGAGGAATCCTCAGATTCCGGCACCGACTCCACACAAGATCTTAGGCCCCGGCATCGACGGGAGAGGAATCCCGAGAGGCCCCGAGGAACTCGCATGGGGACTGGCCTTTTCTGAGGCCACCAGAGCGGGTCCCTGAGGTCCCCGTCGTAAGTCGAGAGCACCTGTCGCAACTCGAGAAAATCCAGGAGGTTCTCCCGTCCAGGCGAGATGAGGCCCATTTTCCGCTGAGGCGTCTACAGGCAAATCACACCTAACATCTGGAACTGCCAAAGGGTCCTTCTAAACCTTGCTGCAACTCAAGAAGTTCCCCGACATACCCGTCTCCAGTCGAGAGGAAGCACGATGGTCCCGCCCACATCCAGAGGAGCCCCGTTTCCGCCTCCTAGCTCGAGAGGAGGGTTCCTTTCCCTGCGTGGTCGGGAAAGAATTCCCGGCGTTCCCGTCGCATCTCAAGAGGAGGCGGTCTCCACAGGAAAGGCCAGAGGAACTCCAGGGTCGTGCCACCATTCCCAGAGTCCCCCAGATGTCTCAGTCCATTCCAGGCAAACCTGTTTTCCCTGCACTGCCTCGACTTTCAAGCCGAGGATCTACACACACCACGGTGGCACGTGGGACAGCCCTGTGGGAAACCCTCGTGGGAAAGCCTCGTGGGAAAGCCTCGAGGGAAAGCCACAGATCCGTTCATCCACGCGAATGGAAGCGCGACACTGCTGCTACAGCTCGGGAGGAAAGCGCAAGTGCATGACCCCACTCGAGACGAGGACTGACTCCACTGGGGAGACTCCAGAAGTACCCCAAGATCCATGTCAGCACTGGAGAGGAATCCTCAGGTTCCGGCACCCACTCCACACAAGATCTTAGGCCCCGGCATCGACGGGAGAGGAATCCCGAGAGGCCCGCGAGCTACTCCCGTGGGGACTGGCCTTTCCTGAGGCCACCAGAGCGGGTCCCTGAGGTCCCTGTCGTAAGTCGAGAGCACCTGCCGCAACTCGAGAATATCCAGGAGGTTCTCCCCTCCAGGCGAGATGAGGCCCATTTCCGCTGAGGCATCTCGAGGCTAATCACACCTAACCTCTGGAAGTTCCAAAGGGTCCTTCACACCCTTGCTGCAACTCAAGAAGTTACCCGACTACGCGTCTCCTCTCGAGAAGAAGCACGAGAGTCCCACCCACATCCACAGTAGCCCCATTTCCGCCTCCTAGCTGGAGAGGAGGGATCCTTTCCCTGCGTGTTCGGTCAAGAATTCACAGCGTTTCCGTCCCATCTCAAGAGGAGGCGCTCTCCACAGGATAGGCGAGAGGAACTCCAGGGTCGTGTCACCATTCCCAGAGTCCCCCAGAAATCTCAGTCCATTCCAGGGAAACCTGTTTTCCCTGCACTGCCTCGAGTTTCAAGTCGAGGATCGACTCACACCACGGTGGCCCGTGGGACAGCCCTGTGGGAAAGCCTCGTGGGAAAGCCTCCTGGGAAAGCCTCGTGGGAAAGCCTCTAGGGAAAGCCACAGATCCCTTGATCCACGCGAATGGAAGCGCCACACTGCTGCTACAGCTCGGGAGGAAAGCGCACGTTCATGCCCCCACTCGAGACGAGGACTGACTCCACTGGGGAGACTCCAGAAGTACCCCAAGATCCATGTCAGCACTGGAGAGTAATCAAGTTCCGGGCACCCTCTCCACACAAAATCTTAGGCCCCGGCATCGACGGGAGAGGAATCCCGAGAGGCCCCCGAGCAACTCGCATGGGGACTGGCCTTTCCTGAGGCCACAGAGCGCGTCCCTGAGGTCCCCGTCTTAAGTCGAGAGCACCTGCCGCAACACGAGAAAATCCAGGAGGTTTCCCCCTCCAGGCGAGATGAGGCCCATTTCCGCTGAGGCGGCTCGAGGCTAGTCACACCTAAACTTTGGAACTTCCAAAGGGTCCTTCACACCCTTGCTGCAACTCAAGAAGTTCCCCGACATTCCCGTCTCCACTCGAGAGGAAGGACGAGAGTTCCGCCCTCATTCAGAGGAGCCCCGTTTCCGCCTCCGAGCTCGAGAGGAGGGATCCTTTCCCTGCGTGGTTGGGAAAGAATTCCCGGCGTTCCCGTCGCATCTCAGAGGAGGCGCTCTCCACAGGAAAGGCGAGAGAAAATCCAGGGTCGTGCCACATTCCCAGAGTCCCCAGGATGTCTCAGTCCATTCCAGGGAAACCTGCATTCCCTGCACTGCCTCGACTTTCAAGCGAAGATCGACTCACACAACGGTGGCACGTGGGACAGCCCTGTGGGAAAGCCTCTTTGGAAAGCCTCGAGGGAAAGCCACAGATCCCTTGATCCACGCGAAGGGAAGCGTGACACTGCTGCTACAGCTCGAGAGGAAAGTGCATGTGCATGCCCCCACTCGAGACGAGGACTGACTCCACAGGGGAGACTACAGAAGAACCCCAAGATCCATGTCAGCACTGGAGAGGAATGCTAAGTTTCCGACACCGACTCCACACAAGATCTTAGGCCCCGGCATAGACGGGAGAGGAATCCCGAGAGGCCCCCGGGCAACTCGCATGGGGACTGGCCTTTCCTGAGGCCACTAGAGCGGGTCCCTGAGGTCTCCGTCGTAAGTCGAGAGCACCTGCCGCAACTCGAGAAAATCCAGGAGGTTCTCCCCTCCAGGCGAGATGAGGCCCACTTCCGCTGAGGGGTCTCGAGGCTAATCACACCTAACCTCTGGAACTTCCAAAGGGTCCTTCACACCCTTGCTGCAACTCAAGAAGTTCCCCGACATATCCGTCTCCACTCGAGAGGAAGCACGAGAGTCCCGCCCACATCCAGAGGAGCCCCATTTCCGGCTCCTATCTCGAGAGGAGGGATACTTTCCCTGCGTGGTCGGGAAAGAATTCCCGGCGTTCCCGTCGCATCTCAAGAGGAGGCGCTCTCCACAGGAAAGGGGAGAGGAACTCCAGGGTCCTACCACATTCACAGAGTCCCCCAGATGTCTCAGTCCATTCCAGGGAAACCTGTTTTCCCAGCACTGCCTCCACTTTCAATCCGAGGATCGACTCACACCACAGGTGGCACGTGGGACAGCTCTGTGGGAAAGCCTCGTTGGAAAGCCTCGTGGGAAAGCCTCGAGGGAAAGCCGCAGGTCCCTTGATCCACGAGAAGGGAGGTGCGACCCTGCTGCTACAGCTCGGAAGGAAAGCCTACATGCATTCCCCCACTCGAGACGAGGACTGACTCCCCTGGGGAGACTCCAGAAGTACCCCAAGATCCATGTCAGCACTGGAGAGGAATCCTCAGGTTCCGGCACTGACTCCACACAAGGTCATAGGCCCCAGCATCGACGGGAGAGGAATCCCGAGAGGCCCCCGAGAAACTCGCATGGGGACAGGCCTTTCCCCAGGCCAGCAGAGTGGGTCCCTGAGGTCCCCGTCGGAAGTCGAGAGCTCCTGCCGCATCTCGAAAATATCCAGGAGGTTCTCCCCTCCAGGCGAGATGAGGCCCATTTCCGCTGAGACGTCTCGAGGCTAATCACACCTAACCTCTGGAAATTCCAAAGGGTCCTTCACACCCTTGCTGCAACTCAAGAAGTTCCCCGACATACCTGTCTCCACTCGAGAGGAAGCACGAGACTCCCGCCCACATCCAGAGGAGCCCCGTTTCCGTCTCCTAGCTCGAGAGGAGGGATCCTTTCCCTGCGTGTTCGGGAAAGAATTCCCGGCGTTCCCGTCGCATCTCAAGAGGAGGCGCTCTCCACAGGAAAGGCAAGAGGAACTCCAGGGTCGTGCCACCATTCCCTGAGTCCCCCAGATGTCTCCGTCCATTCCAGGGAAACCTGTTTTCCCTGCACTGCCTCGACTTTCAAGCCGAGGATCGACTCACACCACGGTTGCATGTGGGACAGCCCTGTGGGAAAGCCTCGTGGGAAAGCCTCAAGGGAAAGCCTGGTGGGAAAGCCTTGAGGGAAATCCACAGATACCTTGATCCAGGCGAATGGAAGCGAGACACTGCTGCTACAGCTCGGGAGGAAAGCGCACGTGCATACCCCCACTCGAGAGGAGGACTGACACCCCTGGGGAGACTCCAGAAGTACCCCAAGATCCATGTCAGCACTGGAGAGGAATCCTCAGGTTCCGGCACCGACTCCACACAAGGTCTTAGGCCCCAGCATCGACGTTAGAGGAATCCTGAGAGGCCCCCGTGCAACTCCCATGGGGACTGGCCTTTCCTGAGGCTACCAGAGAGAGACCCTGTGGTCCCCGTCGGCAGTGGAGAGCACCCGCCGCAACTCGAGAAAATCCAGGAGGTTCTCCCCTCCAGGCGAGATGAGGCCCATTTCCGCTGAGGCGTCTCGAGGCTATTCACACCTAACCTCTGGAACTTCCAAAGGGTCCTTCACACCCTTGCTGCAACTCAAGAAGTTCCCCGACATACCCGTCTCCACTCGAGAGGAAGCACGAGAGTCCCGCCCACATCCAGAGGAGCCCCGTTTCCGCATCCTAGCTCGAGAGGAGGTATCCTTTCCCTGCGTGGTCGGGAAAGAATTACCGGCGTTCCCGTCGCATCTCAAGAGGAGGCGCTCTCCACAGGAAAGGCGAGAGGAACTCCAGGGTCGTGTCACATTCCCAGAGTCCCCCAGATGTCTCAGTCCATTCCAGGGAAACCTGTTTTCCCTGCACTGCCTCGACTTTCAAGCCGAGGATCGACTCACACCACGGTGTCACGTGGGATATCCCTAGGGAAAGCCTCGTGGGAAAGCCTCAGGGAAAGCCTCGAGGAAAAGCCACAGATCCCATGATCAACGCGAAGCGTAGCGTGACACTCCTACTACAGCTCGGGAGGAAAGCGCATGTGCATGTCCCCACTCGAGACGAGGACTGACTCCACTGGGGAGACTCCAGAAGTACCCCAAGATCCATGTCAGCCCTGGAGAGGAATGCTCAGGTTCCGACACCGACTCCACACAAGATCTTAGGCCCCGGCATAGAAGGGAGAGGAATCCCGAGAGGTCCCCGAGCAACTCGCATGGGCACTGGCCTTTCCTGAGGCCAACAGAGTGGGTCCCTGAGGTCCCCGTCGTAAGTCGAGAGCACCTGCTGCAACTCGAGAAAATTCAGGAGGTTCTCCCCTTCAGGCAAGATGAGGCCCATTTCCGCTGAGGCGTCTCGAGGATAATCACACCTAACCTCTGGAACTTCCAAAGGGTTCTTCACACCCTTGCTGCAACTCAAGAAGTTCTCCGACATACCCGTCTCCATTTGAGAGGAAGCAGGAGAGTCCCGGCCACATCCAGAGGAGCCCCGTTTCCGCCTCCTAGCCTGAGATGAGGGATCCTTTGCCTGCGTGGTCGGGAAAGAATTCCCGGCGTTTCCAGCGCCTCTCAAGAGGAGGCGCTCTCCACAGGAAAGGCGAGAGGAACTCCAGGGTCGTGCCACCATTCCCGGAGTCCCCCAGATGTCTCAGTCCATTCCAGGGAAACCTGTCTTCCCTTCACTGCGTCGACTTTCAAGCCGAGAATCGACTCACACCACGGTGACACGTGGCACAGCCCTGTGGGAAAGCCACGTGGAAAAGCCTCCTGGGAAAGCCTCGTGGGAAATCCTCGAGGGAAAGCCACAGATCGCTTGATCCACGCGAATGGAAGCGCGACACTGCTGCTACAGCTCGGGAGGGAAAGCGCACGTTCATGCCCCCATTCGAGACGAGGACTGACTCCACTGTGGAGACTACAGAAGTACCCCAAGATCCATGTCAGCACTGGAGAGGAATCCTCAGGTTCCGGCACCCTCTCCACACAAGATCTTAGGCCCCGGCATCGACGGGAGAGGAATTCCGAGAGGCCCCCGAGCAACTCGCATGGGGACTGGCCTTTCCTGAGGCCACCAGAGCGCGTCCCTGAGGTCCCCGTCTTAAGTCGAGAGCACCTGCCGCAACACGAGAAAATCCAGGAGGTTTCCCCCTCCAGGCGAGATGAGGCCCATTTCCGCTGAGGCGGCTCGAGGCTAGTCACACCTAAACTTTTCAACTTCCAAAGGGTCCTTCACACCCTTGCTGCAACACAAGAATTTCCCTGACATACCCGTCTCCACTCGAGAGGAAGCACGAGAGTCCCGCCCACATCCAGAGGAGCCCCGTTTCCGCCTCCTAGCTCGAGAGGAGGGATCCTTTCCCTGCGTGGTCGGGAAAGAATTCCCGGCGTTCCCGCCGTATCTCAGAGGAGGCAGCTCTCCAGAGGAAAGGGGAGAGGAACTCCAGGGTCGTGCCACATACCCAGAGTCCCCCAGATGTCTCAGTCCATTCCAGGGAAAACTCTTTTCCCTGCACCGCTTCGACTTTCAAGTCGAGGATCGACTCACACCACGGTGGCACGTGGGACAGCCCTGTGTGAAAGCCTCGTCGGAAAGCCCCTGATCCCTTGATCCACGCGAAGGGAAGTATGACATTGCTGCTACAGTTCGGGAGGAAAGCGCACGTGCATGCCCACACTCGAGACGAGGACTGACTCCCCTGGGGAGACTCCAGAATTACCCCAAGGTCCATGTCAGCACTGAAGAGGAATCCTCAGGTTCCGGCACTGACTCCACACAACGTCTTAGGCCCCGGCATCGACGGCAGAGGAATCCTGACAGGCCCCCGTGTAACTCGCAAGGAAATGGCCTTTCCTGAAGCCACCAGAGCGGGTCCCTGAGGTCCCGGTCATAAGTCGAGAGCACCTGCCACAACTCGATCAACTCCAGGAGGTTCTACCCTCCAGGCGAGATCAGGCCCATTTCCGCTGAGGCGTCCTGAGGCTTATCACACCTGTACACTGGAAGTTCCGAAGGGTCCTCCACACCGTTGCTGCATCTCAAGAAGTTCCCCGACATACCCGTCTCCACTCGAGAGGAAGCACGAGAGTCCCGACCGTATCCAGAGGAGCCCAGTTTCCACCTCCTAGCTCGAGAAGGAGAGATCCTTTCCCTGCGTGCTCGGGAAAGAATTCCCGGCGTTCCCGTCGCTTCTCAAGAGGAAGGCACTCTCCACAGGAAAGGCGAGAGGAACTCCAGGGTCGTGCCACCATTCGCAGAGTCCCCCAGATGTCTCAGTTCATTCCAGGGAAACCTGTTTTCCTGCACTGTTTTGACTTTCAAGGCCGAGGATCAAATCACACCACGGTGGCACGAGGAACAGCCCTGTGGGAAAGCCTCGTGGGAAAGCCTCGAGGGAAAGCCACAGATCCCTTGATCCAAGCATAGGGAAGCGTGACACTGCTGCTTCAGCTCAGGAGGAAAGCGCACGTGCATGCCCCCACTTGAGACGAGGACTGACTCCCCTGGGGAGACTCCAGAAGTACCCCAAGATCCATGTCAGCACTGGAGAGGAATCCTCAGATACCGGCACCGACTCCACACAAGGTCTGAGGCCCTGACATTGACGGGAGACGAATCCCGAGAGGCCCCCGTGCAACTCACATGGGGACTGGCCTTTCCAGAGACTACCAAGGGGGTCCCTGCGGTCCCCGTCGTAAGTCGAGAGCACCTGCCGCAACTCGAGAAAATCCAGAAGGTTCTCCCATCCAGGCGAGATGAGGCCCATTTTCGCTGAGGCGTCTCGAGGCTAATCACACCTAACCTCTGGAACTTACCAAAGGGTCCTTCACACCCTTGCTGCAACTCAAGAAGTTCCCCGACATACCCGTCTCCACTCGAGAGGAAGCACGAGAGTCCCGCCCACATCCAGAGGAGCCACGTTTCCGCCTCCTAGCTCGAGAGGAGGGATCCTTTCCCTGCGTGGTCGGGAAATAATTCCCAGGCATTTCCGTCGCATCTCAAGAGGAGGCTCTCTGAACAGGAAAGGCGAGAGGAACTCCACGGTCGTGCCACCATTCCCAGAGTCCCCCAGATGTCTCCGTCCATTCCAGGGAAACCTGTTTTCCCAGCACTGCGTCGACTTTCAAGCTGAGGATCGACTCACACCACGGTGGCACGTGGGACAGCCCTGTGGGAAAGCCTCGTGGGAAAGCCTCGTGGGAAAGCCTCGAGGGAAAGCCACAGATCCCTTGATCCACACGAAGGGAAGCGCGACACTGCTGCTACACCTCGGGAGGAGAGCACACGTGAATTCTCCCACTCGAGAGGAGGACGGACTCCCCTGGGGAGACTCCAGAAGTACCCCAAGATCCATGTCAGCACTGGAGAGCAATCCTCAGGTTCCGGCACCGATTCCACACAAGGTCTTAGGCCCCGGCATCGACGGGAGAGGAATCCCGAGAGGCCCCCGAGCAACTCGCATGGGGACTGGCCTTTCCTGAGGCCACCAGAGCGGGTCCCTGAGGTCCCCGTCGTAAGTCGAGAGCACCTGCCTCAACTCGAGAAAATTCATTAGGTTCTCCCCTCCAGGCGAGATGAGGCCCATTTCCGCTTAGGCGTCTCGAGTCTAATCACTTCTAATATCTGGAAATTCCAAATGGTCATTCACACAATTGCTGCAACTCAAGAAGTTCCCCGACATCCCCGTCTCCACTTCACAGGAAGCACGAGAGTCCCGCCCACATCCAGAAGAGTCCCCGTTTCCGCCTCCTACCTCGAGAGGAGGTATCCTTTCCCTGCGTGTTCTGGAAAGAATTCCCGGCATTTCCATCGCATCTAAAGAGGAGGCGCTCTCCACAGGAAAGGTGAGAGGAACTCCAGGGTCGTGCCACCATTCCCAGAGTCCCCCAGATGTCTGTCCATTCCAGGGAAACCTGTTTTCCCTGCACTGCCTCGACTTTCAAGCCGAGGATCGACTCACACCACGGTGGCACGTGGGACAGCCCTGTGGGAAAGCCTCGTGGGAAAGCCTCGTGGGAATGACTCGAGGGAAAGCCACAGATCCCTTGATCCACGCGAAGGGAAGCGTGACACTGCTGCTACAGCTCGGGAGGAAAGCGCACGTGAATGCCCCCACTCGAGACGAGGACTGACTCCCCTGGGGAGACTCCAGAAGTACCGCAGGATCCATATCAGCACTGGAGAGGAATCCTCAGGTTCCGGCACCGACTCCACACAAGGTTTTAGGGCCCGGCATCGAAGGGAGAGGAATCCCGAGAGGACCCCAAGCAACTTGCATGGGGACTGGCCTTTCCTGAGGCCACCAGAGCGGGTCCCTGAGGTCCCCGTCTTAAGTCGAGAGCACCTGCCGCAACTCGAGAAAATCCAGGAGGTTCTCCCCTCCACGCGAGATGAGGCCCATTTCCGCTGAGGCTTCTCGAGGCTAATCACACCTAACCTCTGTAACTTCCAAAGGGTCCTTCACACCCTTTCTGCAACTCAAGAAGTTCCCCGATATACCCGTCTCCACTGGAGAGGAAGCACGAGAGTCCCGCCCACATCCAGGGGAGCCCCGTTTCCGCCTCATAGCTGGAGAGGAGGGATCTTTTCCCTGCGTGGTCTGGAAAGAATTCCCGGCATTCCCATAGCATCTCAAGAGGAGCCGCTCTCCACAGGAAAGGCGAGAGGAACTCCAGGGTCGTGCCACCATTCAGAGTCCCCCAGATGTCTCAGTCCATTCCGGGGAAAGCTGTTTTTCCATGCACTGCCTTGACTTTCAAGCCTAGAAACGACTCACACAACGGTGGCACGTGGGACAACCCTTCGGAAACCCTCGTGGGAAAGCCTCGAGGGAAAGCCACAGATCCCTTACTCCACGTGAAGGGAAGCTGGACACTGCAGCTGGACCTCAGGAGTAGAGCCCACCTGCATGCCCCCATTCGAGACGAGGATTGACTCCCTTGGGGAGACTCCAGAAGTACCCCAATGCCGGGAGCCAGTGTGAGGAATCCCGCCCGTGACAAGGTCATGAGGAAGGAAGCTGACATACGCAAGGCGTGCTCAGACTTCAGGGACCCCTCTGCAAATTCCTAAGCATGTACCCCAACAAAAATCTGCCGGCTTTTGTGCTCTGCTTTTCCACTCTTCTGACATTTTCTGGAAAAAAGTCAATTCAGGGCTTTAGTCTTCTGCATTTGAAAGAGTGTTTCAATCCAAAAACCCTCTGATGGCTTTCTAGCCTGCCTGCAGGACTCGTACAGCTGCGCATGTCATTGTTTGAGGCCTCCTGACCGCAGGAGGCACAGGAAGCTTAAAACATCCTAGGAATGTAGGAGCTTCCGAGGAGTCAAAATCTTTAGAATAGGACTGATTAAAGGTTTCATTTTTTGGGTCAATGCTTGCTGCCAAATTTTCATATCCTTTATTTTTAGATATAGTTGGTATATAGAAAAACAAGTAGTAGACCTGGTATTAGCAACATTAGATCTTCGAGTTAAGTACCTTCTTTGTTATAACCCACTGCACCTTTGTTCTATAGAGATGTAACTTTAATGCTTTAAGGAGATGCAAATTAAAGAAAAAACACTTCAGGGGAAACAAAATCAACATTCATTAAGGAAGAGAGATAAAAAGTGTTAACAAGCTTCTTGGCCAGAAGATAATGTAAATCACCTGAGACCTTTTGTATACAAAATGATGTATAGAAAGAGTCTGGGCTGCGAACACTACATAATTCTGTGTTACCCATTGATCTCCATGTTTTATCAAAAGTATAAAAGGCCTTCTGAACAATAAAGGATGGGGGCCAGGGGCCCGGGGACCAGTTTCTCGGACCAGTTTCTCGAACTAGTCTCTCGGCCTGGTTTCTTGGGACTCTGGCTCCCCCCATGTCTCTCTCTCTCCTCTTCTCTCCCCTTTCCTCTCTCTGCTCTTTACTTTAACTTCAGGCTGAATCTCCATCTGGGGCGCGGAGGCTCGCCAGGTCTACTTACTTGCCCCGGCTGTTAAGACCCGCACGAAAGGGAGCTTAAGGCGAGGCACCCTTAGATATTCAAGCGGGCGCCGGTGGCCCAACGTAGATGGTGCAAATTCCTTGTCTGGAATTTTATTGGCCTTCCGCGTAAACCAAGCTATTCAGCCCTCTTCCTCCACTTAACCTTCTTACTACACTATAGTTTCTTAATCTAATCTTACATTACTAAACAAACAAGTCTTTCCACGCCAACGCCGTCCACCCTTCGAATTCCCTGGATCCACCGGGGCTGGATCCATGTCAGCACTGGAGAGGAAACCTCAGATTCCCGCACCGACACCACAGAAGATCTTAGGCCCCCGGCATCGATGGGAGAGGAAACCCGAAAGGCCCCGAGCAACTAGCATGTTGACTGGCCTTTCCTGAGGCCACCAGAGAGGGTCCCTGAGTTCCCCGTCGTAAGTTGATAGCACCTGCTGCCACTCGAGAAAATCCAGGAGGTTGTACCCTCCAGGCAAGATGAGGCCTATTTCCGCTGAGTCGTTTGGAGGCTAATCACACCTAATCTCTGGAACTTCCAAAGGGTCCTTCACAACCTTGCTGCCACTCAAGAAGATCCCAACATACCCGTCTCCACTCGAGAGGAAGCACGAGAGGTCCCGCCCACATCCAGAGGAGCCCCGTTTACGCCTCCTAGCTCGAGAGGAGGGATCCTTTCCCTGCGTGTTCGGGAAAGAATTCCCGGCGTTTCCGTCGCATCTCAAGAGGAGGCGCTCTCCACAGAAAAGGCGAGAGGAACTCCAGGGTCGTGACATCATTCCCAGAGTCCCCCAGATGTTTCAGTCCATTTCAGGGAAACCTGTTTTCCCTGCACTGCCTCGACTTTCATGCCGAAGATCGACTCACACCACGGTGGAACGTGGGACAGCCCTGTGGGAAAGCCTCGTGGGAAAGACTCCTGGGAAAACCTCGAGGGAAAGCCCCTGATCCCTTGATCCACGCGAAGGGAAGCGTGACACTGCTGCTACAGCTCGGGAAGAAAGCGCACGTGCATGCCCCCGCTCGAGACGAGCACTGACTCCACTGGGGAGACTCCAGAAGTACCCGAAGATCCATGTCAGCACTGGAGAGGAATGCTCAGGTTCCTGCACCGACTCGACACAAGATCTTAGGCCCTGGCATAGACGGGAGAGAAATCCCGAGAGGAACCCGAGCAACTCACATGGGGACTGGCCTTTACTCAGGCCACCAGAGCGGGTCCCTGAGGTCCCCGTCGTAAGTCGAGAGCACCTGCTGCAACTCGAGAAAATCGAGGAGGTTCTCCCCTCCAGGCGAAATGAGGCCCATTTCCGCTGAGGCGTCTCAAGGCTAATCACACCTAACCTCTGTAAACTTCCAAAGGGTCCTTCACACCCTTGCTGCCAACTTAACAATTTCCCCGACATACCCGTCTCCATTTGAGAGGAAGCACGAGAGTCCCGGCCACATCCAGAGGAGCCCCGTTTCCGCCTCCTAGCTCGAGAGGAGGGATCCTTTCCCTTCCTGGTCGGGAAAGAATTCCCGGCGTTCCCGTAACATCTCAAGAGGAGGCGCTCTCACAGGAAAGGCGAGAGGAACTCCAGGTCGTGCCATCATTCCCAGAGACAACCAGATGTCTCAGTCCATTCCAGGGAAACCTGTTTTCCCTGCACAGCCTCGACTTTCAAGCCGAGGATCGACTCACACCACGGTGGGACGTGGGACAGCCCTGTGGAAAGCCTCGTGGAAAGCCTCGAGGGAAAGCCCTGATCCTTGATCCACGCGAAGGGAAGCACAACACTGTTCTTCAGCTCGGGAGGAAAGCGCACGTGCATGCCCCACTCGAGACGCGGACTGACTCGCCTGGAGAGACTCCAGAAGTACCACAATATCCATACTGCACTGGAGAGGAATCCTCAGGTTCTGGGACTGAGTCCACACAAGGTCTTAGGCCCCAGCATCGACGGGAGGGGAATCCCGAGAGGCCCCGAGCAACTCGCATGGGGACTGACCTTTCCTGAGGCCACCAGAGCGGTCCCAGAGGCCTTCGTCATAAGTCGAAAGCACCTGCCGCAACTCGAGAAAATCCAGGAGGTTCTCCCCTCCAGGCGAGATGAGCCCATTTCCGCTGAGGCAGATAGGGGTAATCACACTTAAACTCTGGAACTTCCAAAGGGTCCTTCACAACCTTGCTGCAACTCAAGAAGTTCCCGACATACTCTTCTCCACTCAAGAGGAACCCGAGCGTCCCGCCCATATCCAGAGTAGCCACGTTTCGCCTGCTAGCTCGAGAGGAGGGATCCTTTCCCTGCGTGTCCTGAAAGAATTCCTAGCATTCCCGTCTCATCTCAAGAGGAGGCGCTCTCCACAGGAAAGCGAGAGGAACTCCAGTATCAGGCCCCATTCCCAGAGTCCCCCAGATGACTCAGTCCATTCCAGGGAAACCTGTTTTCCCTGCACTACTTCGACTTTCAAGCCGAGGATCGACTCACACCACGGTGGCACGTGGGACAGCGCTTGA
>NW_017215729.1:0-13690 GCF_001704415.2 Capra hircus
GAACCTGAGGATTCCTCTCCACTGCTGACATGGATCTTGGGTACTTCTGGAGTCTCCCAAGGGGAGTCAGTCCTAGCTCGAGTGGGGGCATGCACGTGCGCTTTCCTCCGAGCTGTAGCAGCAGTGTCACGCTTCCTTCGCGTGGATCAAGGGATCTGTGGCTTTCCCTCGAGGCTTTCCCACGAGGCTTTCCAAGAGGCTTTCCCACAGGGCTGTCCCTAGTGCCACCGAGGTGTGAGTCGATCCTCGGCTTGCAAAGTACGAGGCAGTGCAGGGAAAAAGGTTTTCCCTGGAATGGACTGAGACATCTGGGGACTCTGGGAATGGTGGCACGACCCTGGAGTTCCTCTCGCCTTTCCTGTGGAGAGCGACCTCCTCTTGAGATGCGATCGGGAACGCGGGGAATTCTTTCCCCACCACGCAGGGAAAGGATCCCTCCTCTCGAGCTAGGAGGCGGAAACAGGTCTCCTCTGGATGTGGGCGGGACTCTCGTGCTTCCTCACGAGAGGAGACGGGTATGTCGGGGAACTTCTTGAGTTGCAGCAAGGGTGTGAAGGACCCTTTGGAAGTTCCAGAGTTAGATGTGATTAGCCTCCAGACGCCTCAGCGAAACTGGGACCTCATCTCGCCTGGAGTGGAGAACCTCCTGCATTTTCTCAAGTTGCGGCAGGTGCTCTCGACTTACGGACAGGGACCTCAGGGACCCGCTCTGGAGGCCTCAGGAAAGGCCAGTCCCCATGCGAGTTGCTCGGGGGCCTCTCGGGATTCCTCTCCCGGTGATGCCGGGGCCTGAGATCTTGTGTGTGAGTGGGTGCCGGAACCTGAGGATTCCTCTCCAGTGCTGACATGGAACTTGGGGTACTTCTGGAGTCTCCCCAGGGGAGTCAGTCCTCATCTCGACTGAGGGCATGCACGTGTGATTTCCTCCCGAGCTGTAGCAGCAGTGTCACGCTTCCCTTCGCGTGCATCAAGGGATCTGTGGCTTTCCCTCGTGCCTTTCCGCGAGGCTTTCCCACGAGGCTTTCCCACAGGGCAGTCCCTCGTGCCACCGTGGTGTGAGTCGATCCTCGGCTTGAAAGTCGAAACAGTGCAGGGAAAACAGGTTTCCCTGGAATGGACTGAGACATCTGGGGGACTCAGGGAATTGTGGCACGACCCTGGAGTTCCTCTCGCCTTTCCTGTAGAGAGCGCCTCCTCTTGAGATGCGACGGGAACGCGGGGAATTATTTCCCGAACACGCAGGGAAAGGATCCCTCCTCTTGAGCTAGGAGGAGGAAACGGGGCTCCTCTGGATGTGGCCGGGACTCTCGTGCTTCCTCTCGAGTGGAGACGGGTATGTCGGGGAACTTCTTGAGTTGCAGCAAGGGTGTGAAGGACCCTTTAAAAGTTCCAGATGTTAGATGTGATTAGCCTCGAGACGCCTCAGCGGAAATGGGCCTCATCTCGCCTGGAGGGGAGAACCTCCTGGATTTTCTCGAGTTGAGGCAGGTGCTCTCGACTTACGACGGGGACCTCAGGGTCCCGCTCTGATGGCCTCAGGAAAGGCCAGTACCCATGCGTGTTGCTCGGGGCCCTCTCGGGATTCCTCTCACGTCGATGCTGGGGCCTAAGACCTTGTGTGGAGTCAGTGCCGGAACCTGAGGATTCCTCTCCTGTGCTGACATGGTTCTTGGGGTACTTCTGGAGTCTCCCCAGGGGAGTCAGTCCTCGTCTCGAGTGAGGGCATGCACGTGCGATTTCCTCCCGAGCTGTTGCAGCAGTGTCACGCTTCCCTTCGCGTGCATCAAGGGATCTGTGGCTTTCCCTCGAGGCTTCCCCACGAGGCTTTCCCACGAGGCTTTCCCACAGGGCTTTCCCACGAGCCACCGTGGTGTGAGTCAATCCTCGGCTTGAAAGTCGAGGCAGTGCAGGGAAAACAGGTTTCCCTGGAATTGACTGAGACATCTGGGTGACTCTGGGAATGGTGGCACGACCCTGGAGTTCCTCTCGCCTTTCCTGTGGAGAGAGCCTCCTCTTGAGATGCGTCGGGAACGCCGGGAATTTTTTCCCGACCACGCAGGGAAAGGATCCCTCCTCTCGAGTTAGGAGACGGAAACGGGGCTCCTCTGGATGTGGCCGGGACTCTCTTGCTTCCTCTCAAGTCTAGACGGGTATGTCGGGGAACTTTTTGAGTTGCAGCAATGGTGTGAAGGACCATTTGGAAGTTCCAGATGTTAGAAGTGATTAGCCTCGAGACGCCTCAGCGGAAATGGGCCTCATCTCGCCTGGAGGGGAGAACCTCGTGGATTTTCTCGAGTTGCGTCAGGTGCTCTCGACTTATGACGGGGACCTCAGGGACCCGCTCTGGTGGCCTCAGGAAAGGCCAGTCCCCATGCGAGTTGCTCGGGAGCCTCTCAGGTTTCCTCTCCCGTCGATGCCGGGGCCTAAGATCTTGTGTGGAGTCGGTGCCAGAACCCGAGGATTCCTCTCCAGTGCTGACATGGATCTTGGGGTACTTCTGGAGTCTCCCCAGGGGAGTCAGTCCTCGTCTCGAGTGGGGGCATGCACGTGCGCTTTCCTTCTGAGCTGTAGCAGCAGTGTCCCGCTGCCCTTCGCGTGGATCAAGGGTTCTGTGGCTTTCCCTCGAGGCTTTCCCACAGGGCTGTCCCACGTGCCACCGGGGTGTGAGTCGACACTCGGCTTGAAAGTCGAGGCAGTGCAGGGAAAACAGGTTTCCCTGGAAAGAACTGAGACATCTGGTTGACTCTGGGAATGGTGGCACCACCATGGAGTTCCTCTTGCCTTTCCTGTGGAGAGCGCCTCCTCTTGAGATGCGACGGGAACGCCGGGAATTCTTTCCCGACCACGCAGGGAAAGGATCCCTCCTCTGGAGCTAGGAGACGGAAACGGGGCTCCTCTGGATGTGGCCGGGACTCTCGTGCTTCCTCTCGAGTGGAGACGGGTATGTCGGGGAACTTCTTGAGTTGCAGCAGGGTGTGAAGGACCCTTTGGAAGTTCCAGAGTTTAGGTGTGATTAGCCTCGACACGCCTCAGCGGAAATGGGCCTCATCTCGCCTAGAGGGGAGAACCTCCTGGATTTTCTCGAGTTTCGGCAGGTGCTCTCGACTTATGATGGGGACCTCAGGGACCCGTTCTGGTGGCCTCAGGAAATGCCAGTCCCCATGCGAGTTGCTCAGGGGCCTCTCAGGAGCCTCTCGGGTTTCCTCTCCCATTGATGCTGGGGCCTAAGACCTTGTGTGGAGTCAGGGCCGGAACCTGAGGATTCCTCTCCAGTGCTGACATGGATCTTGGGGTACTTCTGGAGTCTCCCCAGGGGAGTCAGTCCTCGTCTCGAGTGGGGGCATGCACATGCGCCTTACTCTCCAGCTGTAGCAGCAGTGTCACGCTTCCCTTCGAGTGGATCAAGGGATCTGTGGCTTTCCCTCGAGGCTTTCCCACGAGGCTTTCCCACAGGGCTGTCCCACGTGCCACCGTGGCGTGAGTCGATCCTCGGCTTGAAAGTCGAGGCAGTTCAGGGAATACAGGTTTCCCTGCAATGGACTGAGACCTCTGGGGGACTCTGGGAATGGTGGCACGACCCTGGAGTTCCTCTCGCCTTTCCTGTGGAGAGCGCCTCCTCTTGACATGCGACGGGAACGCCGGGAATTCTTTCCCGACGACGCAGGTAAAGGATCCCTCCTCCTGAGCTAGGAGGCGGAAACGGGGCTCCTCTGGATGTGGGCGGGACTCTCGTGCTTCCTCTTGATTGGAGTCGGGAATGTTGCGGAACTTCTTGAGTTCCAGCAAGGGTGTGAAGGACCCTTTGGAAGTTCCAGAGTTTAGGTGTGATTAGCCTCGAGACGCCTCAGCGGAAATGGGCCTCATCTCGCCTGGAGGGGAGAACCTCCTGGATTTTCTCGAGTTGCGGAGGGGCTCTCGACTTATGACGGGGACCTCAGGGACCCGCTCTGCTGGCCTCAGGAAAGGCCAGTCCCCCTGCGAGTTATTTGGGGGCGTCTCGGGGGCTTCTCGGGTTTCCTCTCCTGTCGATGCTGGGGCCTAAGACCTTGTGTGGAGTCAGTGCCGGAACCTGAGGATTCCTCTCCAGTGCTCCCATGGATCTAGGGGTACTTCTGGAGTCTCCCCAGGGGAGTCAGTCCTCGTCTCAAGTGGGGGCATGCACGTGCGCTTTCCTTCCGAGCTGTAGCAGCAGTGTCGCACTTCCCTACCCGTGGATCAAGGGATCTGTGGCTTTCCCTCGAGGCTTTCCCACGAGGCTTTCCCACAGGGCTGTCCCACGTGCCACCGTGGTGTGAGTCGATCCTCGGCTTGAAAGTAGAGGCAGTGCAGGGAAAAAAGTTTTCCCTGGAATGGACGGAGACATCTGGTGGATTCTGGGAATGGTGGCACGACCCTGGAGTTCCTCTCACCTTTCCTGTGGAGAGCGTCTCCTCTTGAGATGCGACGACAACGCCGGGAATTCTTTCCCGACCACGCAGGAAAAGGATCCCTCCTCTCGAGCTAGGACGCGGAAACGGGGCTCCTCTGGATGTGGGCGGAACTCTCGTGCTTCCTCTCGAGTCGAGACGGGTACGTCGGGGAACTTCTTGAGCTGCAGCAAGGGTGTGAAGGACCCTTTGGAAGTTCCAGAGGTTAGGTGTGATTAGCCTCGAGACGCCTCAGTGGAAATGGGCCTCATCTCGCCTGGAGGGGAGAACCTCCTGGATTTTCTCGAGTTGCGGCAGCTGCTCTCGACTTAAGACGGGGACCTCAGGGACGCGCTCTGGAGGCCTCAGGAAAGGCCAGTCCCCATGTGAGTTGCTCGGGGGCCTCTCGGGATTCCTCTCCCGTCGATGCCGGGGCCTAAGATCTTGTGTGGAGTCGGTGCCGGAACCTGAGCATTCCTCTCCAGTGCTGACATGGATCTTGCGGTACTTCTGTAGTCTCCCCGGTGGAGTCAGTCCTCTTCTCGAGTGGGGGCATGCACGTGCGCTTTCCTCCCGAGCTGTAGCAGCAGTGTCACGCTTCCCTTCGCGTGGATCAAGGGATCAGGGGCTTTCCCTCGAGGCTTTCCCACGAGGCTTTCCCACGAGGCTTTCCCACAGGGCTGTCCCACGTGCCACCGTGGTGTGAGTCGATCCTCGGCTTGAAAGTCGAGGCAGTGCAGGGAAAACAGGTTTCCCTGGAATGGACGGAGTTATCTGGTTGACTCTGGGAATGGTGGCACTACCCTGGAATTCCTCTCGCCCTTCCTGTGGGGAGCGCCTCCTCTTGAGATGCGACGGGAACGCCGGGAATACTTTCCCAACCACGCAGGGAAAAGATCCTTCCTCTCTAGCTAGGAGACGGAAACGGGGCTCCTCTGGATGTGGCCGGGACTCTCGTGCTTCCTCTCGAGTGGAGACGGGAATGTCGGGGAACTTCTTGAGTTGCAGCAAGGGTGTGAAGGACCCTTTGGAAGTTCCAGAGCTTAGGTGTGAATAGCCTCGAGACGCCTCAGCGGAAATGGGCCTCATCTCCCCTGGAGGGTAGAACCTCCTGTATTTTCTCGAGTTGCAGCAGGTGCTCTCGACTTACGAAGGGGATCTCAGGGACCCACTCTCGTGGCCTCAGGAAAGGCCAGTCCCCATGCGAGTTGCTCGGGGACCTCTCAGGATTCCTCTCCCGTCGATGCCGGGGCCTCAGATCTTGTGTGGAGCCGGTGCCGGAACCTGAGGATTCCTCTCCAGTGCTGGCATGGATCTGGGGGTACTTCTGGAGTCTCCCCAGTGGAGTCAGTCCTCGTCTCGAGTGGGGGCATGCACGTGCGCTTTCCTCCCGAGCTGTAGCAGCAGTGTCGCGCTTCCATTCGCGTGGATCAAGGGATCTGTGGCTTTCCCTCGAGGCTTTCCCACCAGGCTTTCCCACGAGGCTTTCCCACAGGGCTGTCCCACGTGCCACCGTGGTGTGAGTCGATCCTCGGCTTGAAAGTCGAGGCAGTGCAGGGAAAACAGGTTTCCCTGGAATGGACTGAGACATCTGCCGGACTCTGGGAATGGTGGCAGGATCCTGGTGTTCCTCTCGCCTTTCCTGTGGAGAGCGCCTCCTCTTGAGATGCCACGGGAACGCGGGGAATTCTTTCCCCACCAAGCAGGGAAAGGATCCTCCTTTCGAGCCAGGAGGCGGAAACGGGGCTCCTGTGGATGTGGGTGGAACTCTCGTGCTTCCTCTAGAGTGGACACGGGTATGTCGGGGCACTTCTTGAGTTGCAGTAAGGGTGTGAAGGACCCTTTGGAGGATCCAGAGGTTAAGTGTGATTAGACCCGAGAAGCCTCAGCGGAAATGGGCCTCATCTCGCCTGGAGGGGAGAACCTCCTGGATTTTCTCGCGTTGCGGCAGGCGCTCTCGACTTACGATGGGGACCTCAGGGAACCGCTCTGGTGGCCTCAGGATAGGCCAGTCCCCATGGGAGTTGCTCGGGGGCCTCTCGGGATTCCTCTCCCGTCGATACCGCGGCCTAAGATCTTGTGTGGATTCGGTTCCGGAACCTGAGGATTCCTCTCCAGTGCTGAAATGGATCTTGGGGAACTTCTGGACTCTCCTCAGTGGAGTCAGTCCTCGTCTCGAGTGGGGGCATACAAGTGCGCTTTACTCTCGAGATGTAGCAGCATTGTAACGCTTCCCTTCGCGTGGATCAAGGGATCTGTGGCTTTCCCTCGAGGCTTTCCCACGAGGCTTTCCCAGGAGGCTTTCGCACAGGGCTGTCCCACGGGGCACCGTGGTGTGAGTCGATCCTCTGCTTGAAAGTCGAAACAGTTCAGGGAAAACAGTTTTCCCTGGAATGGACTTAGACATCTGGAGGACTCTGGGAATGGTGGCATGACACTGGAGTTCCTCTCGCCTTTCCCGTGGAGAGTGCCTCCTCTTGAAATTCGACGGGAACGCCGGGAATTCTTTCCCGACCACACAGGGAAAGGATCGCTCCTCTCGAGCTAGGAGGCGGAAACGGGGCTCCTCTGGATTTGGGCGGGACATTCGTGCTTCCTCTCGAGTGGAGACGAGTATGTAGGGGAACTTCCTGAGTTGCAGAAAGCGTGTGAAGGACCCTTTGGAAGTTCCAGAGGTTAGGTGTGATTAGCCTTGAGACGCCTCAGTGGAAATGGGCCTCATCTCTCCTGGAGGGGAGAACCTCCTGGATTTTCTCGAGTTGCGGCAGGTGCTCTCGACTTAGGTCGGGGACCTCAGAGACCCGCTCTGGTGGCCTCAGGAAAGGCCAGTCCCCATGCGAGTTGCTCGTGGGCCTCTCGGTATTCCTCTCCCGTCGATGGCGGGGCCTAAGACCTTGTGTGGAGTCGGTGCCGGAACCTTAAGATTCCTCTCCCGTGCTGACATGGATCTTGGGGTACTTCTGGAGTCTCCCCAGGGGAGTAAGTACTCGTCTCCATTGGGGGCATGCAGGTGCCATTTCCTCCCGAGCTGTAGCGGGAGTGTCACGTTTCCCTTCGCGTGGATCAAGGGATCTGTGGCTTTCCCTCGAAGCCTTCCCTCGAGGCTTTCCCACGAGGCTTTACCACTGGTCTGTCCCACGTGCCACCGTTGTGTGAGTCGATCCTCGGCTTGAAAGTCGAGGCAATGCAGGGAAAACAGGTTTCCCTGGAATGGACGGAGATATCTGGGGGACTCTGGGAATGGTGACACGACCCTGGAATTCCTCTCGCCTTTCTTGTGGAGAGCGCCTCCTCTTGAGATGCGACGGGAACGCCGGGAATTCTGTCCCGACCACGCAGGGAAAGGATCCCTCCTTTCGAGCTATGAGGCGGAAAAGGGGCTCCTCTGGATGTGGACGGGATTCTCGTGCTTTCTCTCGAGTGGAGACGAGTATGTCGGGGAACTTCTTGAGTTGCAGCAAGGGTGTGAAGGACCCTTTGGACCTTCCAGAGGTTAAGTGCGAATAGCCTCGAGACGCCTCAGCGGAAATGGGCCTCATCTCGCCTGGAGGGGAGAACCTCCTGGATTTTCTCGATTTGCTGCAGGTGCTCTTGACTTACGACGGGACCTCAGGGACCCGCTCTGCTGGCCTCAGGAAAGGCCAGTCCCCATGCGAGTTGCTCCGGGGCCTCTCGGGATTCCTCTCCAGTCGATGCTGGGGCCTGAGACCTTGTCTGGATACAGTTCCGGAACCTGAGGATTCCTCTCCAGTGCTGACATGGATCTTAGGGTACTTCTGAAATCTCCCCAGGGGAGTCAGTCCTCGTCTCGAGTGGGGGCATGCACGTGCGCTTTCCTCCCGAGCTGTAGCAGCAGTGTCACGCTTCCCTTCGCGGGGAACAAGGGATCTGTGGCATTCCCTCGAGGCTTTCCCACGAGGCTTTCCCACGAGGCTTTCCTGCAGGGCTGTCCCACGTGCCACCGTTGTGTGAGTCGATCCTCGGCTTTAAGTCGAGGCAGTCCAGGGAAACAGGTTTCCCTGGAATGGACTGAGACATCTGGGGGACTCTGGGAGTGGTGGCATGACCTGGAGTTCCTCTGGCCTTTCCTGTGGAGAGCGCCTCCTCTTGAGATGCGACGGGAACGCCGGGAATTCTGTCCCGACCACGCAGGGAAAGGATCCCTCCTTTCGAGCTATGAGGCGGAAAAGGGGCTCCTCTGGATGTGGACGGGATTCTCGTGCTTTCTCTCGAGTGGAGACGAGTATGTTGGGGAACTTCTTGAGGTGAAGCAAGGGTGTGAAGGACCCTCTGGAAGTTCCAGAGGTTAGGTGTGATTAGCCTCGAGATGTCTCAACGGAAATGGGCATCATCTCGCCTGGACGGGAGAACCTCCTGGATTCTCTCGAGTTTCGGCAGGTGCTTTCGAGTTATGACGGGGACCTCAGGGACCCGGTCTGGTGGGCTCAGGAAAGTCCAGTCCCCATGCGAGTTGCTCGGGGGTGTCTCCGGATATTCTCCCATCGATGACGGGGCACAAGACCATGTGTGGTGTCGGTGCCGGAACCTGAGGATTCCTCTCCAGTGCTGACATGGATCTTGGGGTACTTCTGGAGTCTCCCCAGGGGAGTCAGTCCTCGTCTCGAGTGGGGGCATGCACGTGCGCTTTCCTCCCGAGCTGTAGAAGCAGTGTCAAGCTTCCCTTCGCGTGGATCAAGGGATCTGTGGCTTTCCCTCGAGGCTTTCCCACTAGGCTATCCCGCGAGGCTTTTCCACAGGGCTGTCCCACTTGCCTCCGTGGTGTGAGTCGATCCTCAGCTTGAATGGCGAGACAATGCAGGGAAAAAAGGTTTCCCTGGATTGGACTGAGACATCTGGGGGACTCTGGGAATGGTGGCACGACCTTGGAGTTCCTCTCGCCTTTCCTGAGGAGCGCGCCTCCTCTTGAGATGAGATGGGATCGCTGGGAATTCTTTGCCGACCACGCAGGGAAAGGATCCCTCCTCTCGAGCTAGGAGGCGGAAACGGGGCTCCTCTGGATGTGGGCGAGACTCTCGTGCTTCATCTCGAGTGGAGACGGGAATGTCGGGGAACTTCTTGAGTTGCAGCAAGGGTGTGAAGGACCCTTTGGACGTTCAAGAGGTTAGGTGTGATTACTCTCGAGACGCCTCAGCGGAAATGGGTCTCATCTCGCCTGGAGGGGAGAACCTCCTGGATTTTCTCGAGTTGCGCCAGGTGCTCTCAACTTACGACGGGGACCTCAGGGACCCGCTTTGGTGTCCTCAGGAAAGGCCAGTCACCATGCGAGTTGCTCGGAAGCCTCTCGTGATGTCTCTCCCTCTCCAGTGCTGTCTTGGATCTTGACTGGCCTTTCCTGAGGCCACCAGAGCGGGTCCCTGCGGTCCCCGTCGTAAGTCGAGAGCACCTGCCGCAACTCGAGAAAATCAAGGATGTTCTCCCCTCCAGGCAAAATGAAGCCTATTTCCGCTGACACATCTCAAGGCTAAGCACACTTAAACTCTGGAACTTCCAAAGGGCCCTTCACACCCTTGCTGCAAATCAAGAAGTTCCCCGACATACCCGTCTCCACTCAAGAGGAAGCACGATAGTTCCGCCCACATCCAGAGGAGCCCCGTTTCCGCCTCATAGCTCGAGAGGAGGGATCCTTTCCCTGGGAGGTCGGGAAAGAATTCCCGGCGTTCCCGTCCCATCTCAAGAGGAGGCGCTCTTCACAGGAAAGGCGAGAGGAACTCCAGGGACATGCCACCATCTCCGAGTCCCCCAGATGTCTCAGTCCATTCCAGGGAAACCTGTTTCCCCGCTCTGACTCGACTTTCAAGCCGAGGATCGACTCACACCGCTGTGGCACGTGCGACAGCCCTGTGGCAAAGCCTCGTGGGAAAGCCTCGTGGGAAAGCCTAGAGGGAAAGCCGCAGATCCCTTGATCCACGCGAAGGGAAGCGGGACACTGCTGCTACAGCTGGGGAGGAAAGCGCACGTGCATGCCCTCAACCGAGACGAGGACTGACTCCCCTGGGGAGACTCCAGCAGTACACCAAGATCCATGTCAGCACTGGAGAGGAATCCTCAGGTTACAGCACCGACTCTACGTAAGGTCTGAGGCCCCGGCATCGACAGGAGAGGAATCCGGAGAGTGCCCCGAGCAACTCGCATGGGGACTGGAATTTCCTGAGGCCACCAGAGCGGGTCCCTGAGGTCCCCATCGTAAGTGAGAGCACCTGCAGCAACTCTAGAATATCCAGGAGTTTCTCCCCTCCAGGCGAGATGAGGCCCATTTCCATTGAGGCATCTCGGGCTAATCACACCTAACCTCTAGAACTGCCAAAGGGTCCTTCTCACCCTTGCTGCAACTCAAGAAGTTCCCCAACCTGCCCGTCTCCACTCGAGAGGAAGCACGAGAGTCTCTCCCACATGAGGAGGAGCCCCGTTTCCACCTCATAGCTGGAAAGAAGGGATGCTTTCCCTGCGTGGTCGGGAAAGAATTTCCGGCATTCCCGTCGCATCTCAAGAGTAGGCGCTCTCCACAGAAAAGGCGAGAGGAACTCCAGGGTCGTGCCACCATTCCCAGATTCCCTCAGATGTCTCAGTCCATTCCAGGGAAACTTGTTTTCCCTGCACTGCCTCGACTTTCAAGCCGAGGATCAACTCACACCACGGTGGCACGTGGGACAGCCCTGTGGGAAAGCCTCGCGGAAAAGCCTCGAGGGAAAGCCTTCAGGGAAAGCCACTAATACCATGATCCAATCGCCAAGAAGCGTGACACTGCTGCTACAGCACGGGAGGAAAGCGCACGTGCATGCCCCCACTCGAGACGAGGACTGACTCCCCTGGGGAGACTTCAGAAGTACCCCAAGATCCATGTCAGCACTGTTAGGAAACCTCAGGTTCCGGCACCGACTCCACACAAAGTCTTAGGCCCCGGCATCGACGGGAGAGGAATCCCGAGAGGCCCCCGAGCAACTTGCATGGGGACTGTCCTTTCCTGAGTCCACCAGAGCGGGTCCCTGAGGTCCCTGTCGTAAGTCGAGAGCACCTGCCGCAACTCGAGAAAATTCAGGAGGTTCTCCCCTCCAGGCGAGATGAGGCCCATTTCCACTGAGGCATCTAGACGCTAATCACACCTAACCTCTGGAACTTGCAAAGCGTCCTTCACACCCTTCCTGCAACTCAAGAAGTTCCCCGACATACCCGTCGACACTCGAGAGGAAGTACGAGAGTCCTGCCCACATCCAGAGGAGCCCCGTTTCCGCCTCCTAGCTCGAGAGGAGGGATCCTTTCCCTGCTTGGTGGGGAAAGAATTTCCGGCGTTCCCGTTGCATCTCAAGAGGTGGTGCTCTCCACAGGAAAGGCGAGAGGAAGTCCAGGGTCGTGACACCATTCCCAGAGTCCCCCAGATGTCTCAGTCCATTCCAGGGAAACCTGTTTTCCCTGCACTGCCTCGACTTTCAAGCCCAGGGTCGACTTTCACCACGGTGGCACGTGGGACAGCCCTGTGGGAAAGCCTCGTGGGAAAGTCTCGTGGGAAAGCCTCGAGGGAAAGCCACAGATCCCTTGATCCACGCGAAGGGAAGTGTGACACTGCTGCTACAGCTCGGGAGGAAAGCACACGTGCATGCCCCACTCGAGACGAGGACTGACTCCCCTGGGGAGACTCCAGAAGTACCCCAAGATCCATGTCAGCACTGGAGAGGAATCCTCTGGTTCTGGCACCGACTCCAAACAAGGTCTTAGGCTCAGGCATCGACGGGAGAGGAAACCTGAGAGGCCACCGTGCAACTCGCATGGGGACTGGCATTTCCTCAGGCCAACAGAGCGGTTCCCTGAGGTCCCCGTCATAGGTCGAGCGCACCTGCCGCAACTTGAGAAAATCCAGGTGGTTGTCCCTTCCAGGAGAGATGGGCCCATTTCCGCTGGGCGTCTCGAGGCTAATCACACCTAAGCTCTGGAATTTCCAAAGGGTCCTTCACACCCTTGCTGCAACTCAAGAAGTTCCACGACATACCCGTCTCCACTCGAGAGGAGGCACGAGAGTCCCGCCCACATCCAGAGGAGCCCCGTTTCCGACTCATAGCTCGAGAGGAGGGATCCTTTCCCAGCGTGATAGCGAAAGAATTCTCGGGAGTCACTCTCCACAGGAAAGGCGAGAGGAACTCCAGGGCCTTGCCAGCATTCCAAGAGTCCCCCAGATGTCTAAGTCCATTCAGGAAGAACCTGTTTTCCCTGCACTGCCTCGACGTCCACGCCGAGGATCGACTCACACCACCGTGGCACGTGGGACAGCCCTGTTGGAAAGCCTCGTGGGAAAGCCTCAATGGAAAGCGACAGATCCCTTGATCCACACGTCAGCAAGCGTGACACTGCTGCTACAGCTCGTGAGGAAATGGCAGGTGCATGCCCCCACACGAGATGAGGAATGACTCCCCTGGCGAGACTCCAGAAGTATGGAAAGATTCATGTCAGCAATGGAGAGGCATCCTCAGGGTTGGCCCCGACTCCCAAAAAGGTCTTAGGCCCCGGCATCGACGGGAGAGGAATCCCGAGAGGCTCCAGAGCAACTCGCTTGGGGACTGGCCTTTCCTGAGGCCACCAGAGCGGTCCCTGAGGTCCCATCTTAAGTTGAGAGCACCTGCAACAACTCGAGAAAATCCAGGAGGTTCTCCCCTCCAGGCGAGATGAGGCCCATTTCCGCTGAGGCGTCTCGAGGATAATCACCCCTAATATCTGGAACTTCCAAAGGGTCCTTCACACCCTTGCTGCAACTCAAGAAGTTTCCCGACATACCCGTCTCCACTCGAGACGAAGCACGAGAGTCCGCCCACATCCAGAGGAGCCCGTTTCCGCCTCATAGCTAAGAGGAGGGATCTTTCCCTGCGTGGTCGGAAAGAGTTCCCGCGTTCCCGTCGCATCTCAAGTGGAGGCGCTCTGCACAGGAAAGGCAGAGGAACTCCACGGTCGTGTCACGATTCCAGATTCCCCCAGATGTCTCAGTCCATTCCAGAAACCTGTTTCCCTGCACTGCCTCGACTTTCAGCCGAGGATTGACTCACACCACCGTGGCACGTGGGACAGCCCTGAGGGAAAGCCTCATGGGAAAGCCCGTGAAAGCACCGATCCCTGAACCCATGTTCGGACGCGTGACATGCTGCTACAGCTCGTGAGGAAAGCAGGTGCAGCCTCCACACGAGATGAAGACTGACTCCCTGGGGACTCCAGAAGTACCAAGATTCATGTCAGCACTGGAGAGGCATCCTCAGGGTCTGGCCCCGACTCCACACATGGTCTTA
>NW_017215730.1:0-13690 GCF_001704415.2 Capra hircus
ACTCTCGTGTTCCTCGAGTGGAGACGGGTATGTCGGGAACTTCTTGAGTTCAGCAAGGGTGTGAAGGACCCTTTGGAAGTTCCAGAGGTTAGGTGTGATTAGCCTCGAGACGCCTCAGCGGAAATTGGGCTCATCTCTCCTGGAGGGGAGAACCTCTCTGAAATTTTCTCGAGTTGCGGCAGGTGCTCTCGACTTCTGACGGGGACCTCAGGGACCGGCTCTGGTGGCCTCAGGAAAGGCCAGTCCCAGGCGAGTGCACGGGGCCTCTCGGGATTCCTCTCCCGTCGATGCCGGGGCCTAAGACCTTGTGTGGGAGTCGGTGCTGGAACCTGAGGAATCCTCTCCAGTGCTGACTTGGATCTAGGGGTTCTTCTGGAGTCTCCTCAGGGTAGTCAGTCCTCGTCTCGAGTGGGGGCATCCACGTGCGCTTTCCTCCCGAGCTCTAGCAACAGAGTCACGCTTCCCTTCACGTGGATCAAGGGATCTGTGGCTTTCCCTCGAGGCTTTCCCACGAGGCTTTCCCTAGAAGCTTTCCCACAGGGCTGTCCACGTGCCACCGTGGTGTGAGTCGATCCTCGGCTTGAAAGTCGAGTCAGTGCAGGGAAAACAGGTTTCCCTGGAATGGACTGAGACATCTGGGGACACTGGGAATGGTGGCACGACCCTGGAGTACCTCTCACCTTTCCTGTGGAGAGTGTCTCCTCTTGAGATGTGATGGAACGCCCGCGAATTCTTTCCCAACCACGCAGGGAAAGGATCCCTCCTCTCGAGCTAGGAGGCGGAAACGGGGCTCCTCTGGATGTGTGTGGGACTCTCGTGCTTCCTCTCGAGTGGAGAGACGGGTATGTAGGGGAACTTCTTGAGTTGCAGCAAGGGTGTGAAGGACCCTATGGAGTTCCAGAGATTAGGTATGATTAGCCTCGAGACGCCTCAGCGGAAACGGGCCTCATCTCGCCTGGAGAGGAGAACCTCCTGCATTTTCTCGAGTTGCGGCAGGTGCTCTCACTTTACGACGGGGACCTCAGGGACCCCTCTGGTTGCCTCAGGAAAGGCCGGTCCACATGCGAGTTGCTATTGGGCCTCTCGGGTTTCCTAACCCGTCGATGCCGGGGCCTAAGACCTTGTGTGGAGTTGATGCCGGAACCTGAGGATAACTCTCCAGTGCTGACATGGATCTTGGGGGTACTTCTGGTGTCTCCCCAGGGGAGTCAGTTCTCGTCTCCAGTGGGGGCAATCACGTGCGCTTTCCTCTCGAGCTGTAGCAGCAGAGTCACGCTTCCCTTCACGTGGATCAAGGGATCTGTGGCTTTCCCTCGAGGCTTTCCCCGAGTCTTTCCCACAGGGCTGTCCCATGTGCCACCGTGGTATGCGTGGATCCTCGGCTTGAAAGTCGAGGCAGTGCAGGGAAAACAGGTTTCCCTGGAATGGACTGAGACATCTGGGGACCCTGGAAATGGTGGCACGACATTGGAGTTCCTCTTGCCTTTCCAGTGGAGGACGCCTCTTCTTGAGATCAGAGGGAACGCCGGGAATTCTTTCCAGAACACGCAGGGAAAGGATCCGTCCCTCTCGAGCTATGAGGCGGAAACGGGGCTCCTCTAGATGTGGCGGCTCTAGTGCTTCCTCTCGAGTCGAGACGAGTATGTCGGGGAACTTCTTGAGTTTATAACAAGGGTGTGAAGGACCCTTTGGAAGTTCCAGAGGTTAGGTGTGATTAGCCTTGAGACGCCTCAGCGGAAATGGGCCTCATCTCGCCTGGAGGGGAGAACCTCCTGGAGTTTTTAGAGTTGCGGCAGGTGCTCTCGACTTACGACGGGGACCTCAGGGACCCGCTCTGGTGCCTCCGGAAAGGCCAGTCCCCATGCGAGTTGCTATTGGGCCTCTCGGGATTCCTCTCCCGTCGATGCCGGGGCCTAAGACCTTGTGTGGAGTCGATGCTTTAACCTGAGGATCCTCTCCAGTGCTGACATCGATCTTGGGGTACTTCTGGAGTCTCCCCAGGGGAGTCAGTCTCGTCTCGACTGGGCGCAAACACGAAGCTTTTCTCCCGAGCTGTAGCAGCAGTGTCACGCTTCCCTTCGCGTGAATCAAGTTATCAGGGCTTTCCCTCGAGCTTTCCACGAGGCTTTCCCACAGGGCTGTCCCACGTGCCACCGTGGTGTGAGTCATCCTCGGTTTGAAAGTTGAAGCAGTGCAAGGAAAACAGGTTTCCTGGACTGTACTGAGACATCTGGGGGACTCTGGAATGGTGGCACGACCCTGGAGTTCCTCTCGCCTTTCGTGTGGAGAGAGCGCCTCTCTTGAGATGCGACGGGAACGCCGGGAATTCTTTCGCCACCACGCAGGGAAAGGATCCTCTTCTCGAGCTAGGAGGCGGAAACGGGATCCTCTGGATGTGGGCGGGACTCTCGTGCTTCCTCTGGAGTGGAGACGGGTATGCCGGGGAACTTCTTGAGTTCCAGAAAGGATTTGAGGGAACCTTTGGAAGTTCCAGAGGTTAGATGTGATTAGCCTTGAGACGCCTCAGCAGAATGGGCCTCTTCTCTCCTGGAGGGGAGAACCTCCTGGATTCTCCGAGTTGCGGCAGGTGTTCTTGACTTACGACGGGACATCAGGCACCGCTCTGGTGCCTCAGGAAAGGCCAGTCCCCATGCGAGTTGCTCGGGGCCTCTCGGGATTCCTCTCCATCGATGCCGGGACTAAGACCTTGTGTGGAGTCGCTGCCGGAACCTGAGGATTCCTCTCCAGTGCTGACATGGATCTTGGGGTACTTCTGGTGTCTCCCCAGGGGAGTCAGTCCTCGTCTCGAGTGGGGGCATGCACGTGCACTTTCCTCCCGAACAGTAGCAGCAGTGTCACGCTTCCCTTCGCGAGGATCAAGGGATCTGTGGCTTTCCCTAGAGGCTTTCCCACGAGGCTTTCACACGAGGCTTTCCCACGAGGCTTTCCGACAGGGCTGTCCCACCTGCCACCGTGGTGTGAGTCGATCCTCGGCTTGAAAGTCGAGGCAGTGCAAGGAAAACAGGTTTCCCTGGAATGGATTGAGACATCTGGGGGGGCTCAGGGAATGTGGAACGACCCTGGAGTTCCTCTCGACTTTCCTGTGGAGAGCGCCTCCTCTTGAGATGCGACGGAACGCCGGGAATTCTTTCCTGACCACGCAGGAAAAGATCCCTCCTCCCGAACTAGGAGGCGGAAACGGGCTCCTCTGGATGTGGGCGGGACTCTCGTGTTTCCTCTCGAGTGGAGACGGGTATGTCGGGGAACTTCTTGAGTTGCAGCAAGGGTGTGAAGGACCCTTTGGAAGTTCCAGAGGTTAGGTGTGATTAGCCTCGAGACGCCTCAGCGGAAATTGGGCTCATCTCTCCTGGAGGGGAGAACCTCCTGAATTTTCTCGAGTTGCGGCAGGTGCTCTCGACTTCTGACGGGGACCTCAGGGACCGGCTCTGGTGGCCTCAGGAAAGGCCAGTCCCCAGGCGAGTTGCACGGGGGCCTCTCGGGATTTCCTCTCCCGTCGATGCGGGGGCCTAAGACCTTGTGTGGAGTCGGTGCTGGAACCTGAGGAATCCTCTCCCAGTGCTGACTTGGATCTAGGGGTTCTTCTGGAGTCTCCTCAGGGTAGTCAGTCCTCGTCTCGAGTGGGGGCATCCACGTGCGCTTTCCTCCCGAGCTCTAGCAACAGAGTCACGCTTCCCTTCACGTGGATCAAGGGATCTGTGGCTTTCCCTCGAGGCTTTCCCACGAGGCTTTCCCTAGAGCTTTCCCACAGGGCTGTCCACGTGCCACCGTGGTGTGAGTCGATCCTCGGCTTGAAAGTCGAGTCAGTGCAGGGAAAACAGGTTTCCCTGGAATGGACTGAGACATCTGGGGGACACTGGGAATGGTGGCACGACCCTGGAGTACCTCTCACCTTTCCTGTGGAGAGTGTCTCCTCTTGAGATGTGATGGGAACGCCGCGAATTCTTTCCCAACCACGCAGGGAAAGGATCCCTCCTCTCGAGCTAGGAGGCGGAAACGGGGCTCCTCTGGATGTGTGTGGGACTCTCGTGCTTCCTCTCGAGTGGAGACGGGTATGTAGGGGAACTTCTTGAGTTGCAGCAAGGGTGTGAAGGACCCTATGGAAGTTCCAGAGATTAGGTATGATTAGCCTCGAGACGCCTCAGCGGAAACGGGCCTCATCTCGCCTGGAGAGGAGAACCTCCTGCATTTTCTCGAGTTGCGGCAGGTGCTCTCACCTTACGACGGGGACCTCAGGGACCCCCTCTGGTTGCCCTCAGGAAAGGCCGGTCCACATGCGAGTTGCTATTGGGCCTCTCGGGTTTCCTAACCCGTCGATGCCGGGGCCTAAGACCTTGTGTGGAGTTGATGCCGGAACCTGAGGATAACTCTCCAGTGCTGACATGGATCTTGGGGTACTTCTGGTGTCTCCCCAGGGGAGTCAGTTCTCGTCTCCAGTGGGGGCAATCACGTGCGCTTTCCTCTCGAGCTGTAGCAGCAGAGTCACGCTTCCCTTCACGTGGATCAAGGGATCTGTGGCTTTCCCTCGAGGCTTCCCACGAGTCTTTCCCACAGGGCTGTCCATGTGCCACCGTGGTATGCGTGGATCCTCGGCTTGAAAGTCGAGGCAGTGCCAGGGAAAACAGGTTTCCCTGGAATGGACTGAGACATCTGGGGACCCTGGAAATGGTGGCACGACATTGGAGTTCCTCTTGCCTTTCCAGTGGAGGACGCCTCTTCTTGAGATGCAGAGGGAACGCCGGGAATTCTTTCCAGAACACGCAGGGAAAGGATCCGTCCTCTCGAGCTATGAGGCGGAAACGGGGCTCCTCTAGATGTGGGCGGGACTCTAGTGCTTCCTCTTGAGTCGAGACGAGTATGTCGGGAACTTCTTGAGTTATAACAAGGGTGTGAAGGACCCTTTGGAAGTTCCAGAGGTTAGGTGTGATTAGCCTTGAGACGCCTCAGCGGAAATGGGCCTCATCTCGCCTGGAGGGGAGAACCTCCTGGAGTTTTTAGAGTTGCGGCAGGTGCTCTCGACTTACGACGGGGACCTCAGGGACCCGCTCTGGTGGCCTCCGGAAAGGCCAGTCCCCATGCGGAGTTGCTATTGGGCCTCTCGGGATTCCTCTCCCGTCGATGCCGGGGCCTAAGACCTTGTGTGGAGTCGATGCTTTAACCTGAGGATTCCTCTCCAGTGCTGACATCGATCTTGGGGTACTTCTGGAGTCTCCCCAGGGGAGTCAGTCCTCGTCTCGACTGGGCCGCAAACACGGAAGCTTTTCTCCCGAGCTGTAGCAGCAGTGTCACGCTTCCCTTCGCGTGAATCAAGTTATCAGGGGCTTTCCCTCGAGGCTTTCCCACGAGGCTTTCCCACAGGGCTGTCCCACGTGCCACCGTGGTGTGAGTCATCCTCGGTTTGAAAGTTGAAGCAGTGCAAGGAAAACAGGTTTCCCTGGACTGTACTGAGACATCTGGGGGACTCTGGGAATGGTGGCCACGACCCTGGAGTTCCTCTCGCCTTTCGTGTGGAGAGCGCCTCCTCTTGAGATGCGACGGGAACGCGGGAATTCTTTCGCCACCACGCAGGGAAAGGATCCCTCTTCTCGAGCTAGGAGGCGGAAACGGGGATCCTCTGGATGTGGGCGGGACTCTCGTGCTTCCTCTGGGAGTGGAGACGGGTATGCCGGGGAACTTCTTGAGTTCCAGAAAGGATTTGAGGGAACCTTTGGAAGTTCCAGAGGTTAGATGTGATTAGCCTTGAGACGCCTCAGCAGAAATGGGCCTCTTCTCTCCTGGAGGGGAGAACCTCCTGGATTCTCCCGAGTTGCGGCAGGTGTTCTTGACTTACGACGGGGACATCAGGCACCCGCTCTGGTGGCCTCAGGAAAGGCCAGTCCCCATGCGAGTTGCTCGGGGGCCTCTCGGGATTCCTCTCCCATCGATGCCGGGGACTAAGACCTTGTGTGGAGTCGCTGCCGGAACCTGAGGATTCCTCTCCAGTGCTGACATGGATCTTGGGGTACTTCTGGTGTCTCCCCAGGGGAGTCAGTCCTCGTCTCGAGTGGGGGCATGCACGTGCACTTTCCTCCCGAACAGTAGCAGCAGTGTCACGCTTCCCTTCGTGAGGATCAAGGGAATCTGTGGCTTTCCCTAGAGGCTTTCCCACGAGGCTTTCACACGAGGCTTTCCCACGAGGCTTTCCCACAGGGCTGTCCCACGTGCCACCGTGGTGAAAGTCGACCCTGGGCTTGAAAGTCGAGGCAGTGCAGGGAAAACAGGTTTCCCTGGAATGGACTGAGACATCTGGGGGACTCTGGGAATGGTGTCACGACCCTGGACTTCCTCTCGCGGTTCCTGTGGAGAGCGCCTACTCTTGAGATGCGACGGGAATGCCGGAAATTCTTTCCCGACCACTCAGGGAAAAGATCCCTTCTTTCGAGCTATGAGGTGGAACGGGGCTCCTCCTCATGTGGGAGGACTCTCGTGCTTCCTCTCGAGTGGAGACGGGTATGTTGGGGAACTTCTTGAGTTGCAGCAAGGGGTGTGAAGGACCCTTTGGCAGTTCTAGAGGTTAGGAGTGATTAGCCCCGAGATGCCTCAATGGAAATGGGCCTCATCTCGCCTGGAGGGGAGAAACTCCTGGATATTCTCGAGCTGCGGCAGGTGCTCTCGACTTACGATGGGGACCTCAGGGACCCGCTCTGGTGGCCTCAGGAAATTCCAGTCCCCATACGAGTTGTTCGGGGCCCTCTCCGGATTCCTCTCCCGTCGATGCCGCGGCCTCAGACCTTACGTAGTGTCAGTGCTGTAACCTGAGGATTCCTCTCCAGTGCTGACATGAATCTTGGTGTACTGCTGGAGTCTCCCCAGGGGAGTCAGTCCTCGTCTCGGTTGAGGGCATGCACGTGCGCTTTCCTCCCCAGCTGTAGCAGCAGTGTCACGCTTCCCTTCGCGTGGATCAAGGGATCTGTGGCTTTCCCTCGAGGCTTTCCCACGAGGCTTTCCCACGAAGCTTTGCCACAGGGCTTTCCCACGTGCCACAGTGGTGTGAGTCGATCCTCGGATTGAAAGTCGAGTCAGTGCGGGGAAACAGGTTTCCCTGGAATGGACTGAGACATCTGGGGGACTCGGAGAATGGTGGCATGTCCCTGGAGTTCCTCTCGCCTTTCCTGTGGAGAGCGCCTCCTTTTGAGATGCGACGGGAACGCCGGGAATTCTTTTCCGACCTCGCAGGGAAAGGATCCCTCCTCTCGAAGCTATGAGGCCGGAAACGGGGGCTCCTCTGGATGTGGGCGGAACTATCGTGCTTCCTCCTGAGTGGGAGACTGGTATGTCGGGGAACTTCTTGATTTGCAGCAAGGGTGTGAAGGACCCTTTGGAAGTTCCAGAGTTTAAGTGTGCTTAGCCTTGAGATGTGTCAGCGGAAATGGGCTTTCATTTTGCCTGGAGGGGAGAACATCCTTGATTTTCTCCAGTTGCGGCAGGTGCTCTCGACTTACAAACGGGGACCGCAGGGACCCGTTCTGGTGGCCTCAGGAAAGGCCAGTCAAGATCCAAGACAGCACTGGAGAGGGAGAGACATCACGAGAGGCTCCCGAGCAACTCGCATGGGGACTGGCCTTTACTGAGGCCACAAAAGCGGGTCCCTGAGGTCCCCGTCGTAAGTCGAGGGCACCTGGCGAAACTCGAGAAACTCCAGGAGGTTCTCCCCTTCAGGCGAGATGAGACCCATTTGCGCTGAGGCATCTCGAGGCTAATCACACCTAACCTCTTGGAACTTCCAAAGGGCCTTTCCACACCCTTGCCTGCAACTCAAGAAGTTCCCCGACATACCCGTTTCCACTCGAAAGGAAGCACGAGAGTCCCGCCCACAACCAGAAGAGCCCCGTTTCAGCCTCCATAGCTCGAGGAGAAGGGATCCTTTCCCTGCGTGGTCGGGAAAGAATTTCCAGCGTTCCGTCGCATCTCAAGAAGAGGCGGCTCCTCCACAGGAAAGGTGAGAGGAACTCAGGGTCGTGCCACCATTCCCAGAGCCCCAGATGTCTCAGTCGATTCCAGGGAAACCTGTTTTCCCCGCAATGCCTCGACTTTCAAGCCGAGGTTCGACTCAGACCTCGGTGGCCCGTGGGACAGCCCTGTGAAAAGCCTAGTGGGAAAGCCTCGTGGGGAAAGCCTACAGAGAAAGCCACAGATCCTTGGATCATGCAAAGGGAAGCGTGACACTGCTGCTAAAGCTCGGGAGGAAAGCGCACGGGCATGCCACACTCGAGACGAGGACTGACTCCCCTGGGAGGACTCCAGAAGTACCCCAAGATCCATGTCAGAACTGGAGAGGAATCCTCAGGTTCCGGGCACCGACTCCACACAAGGTCTCAGGACCCGGCATAGACGGAGAGGAATCGCTAGAGGCCCACGAGCAACTCGCATGGGGACGGGCCTTTCCTGAGGCACTAGAGAGGGTCCCTGAGGTCCCCGTCGTAAGCCGAGAGCACCTGCGGCAACTCGAGAAAATCCAGGAGGTTATCCCCTCCAGGCGAGATGAGGCCCATTTCCGCTGAGGAGTCTCGAGGCTTATCACACCTAAACTCTGGAACTTTCAAAGGGTCCTTCACACCCTTGCTGCAACTCAAGAAGTTCCCCGACATACCCGTCTCCACTCGAGAGGAAGCTCGAGAGTCCCGCCGTCATCCTTAGGAGTCCCTTTTCCGCTTCCTAGCTCGAGAGGAGGGATCCTTCCCCTGCGTGGTCGGGAAAGAATTCCCGGCGTTCCCCTCGCATCTCAAGAGGAGGCGCTCTCCACAGGAAAGGCCAGAGGAACTCCAGGTCATTCCACCATTCCTAGTGTCCCCCAGATGTCTCAGTCCATTCCAGGGAAACCTGTTCTCCCTGGACTGCCTCGACTTTAAAGCCGAGGATCGACTCACACCACGGTGGCACGTGGGACAGCCCTGCGGGAAAGCCTCGTGGGAAAGCCTAGTGGGAAAGCCTCGAGGGAATGCCACAGATCCCTTGTTCCACGCGAAGGGAAGCGTGACACTGCTGCTACAGCTCGGGAGGAAAGCGCACGTGCATGCCTCCACTCGAGACGAGGACTGACTCCCCTGGGGAGATTCCAGAAGTACCCCAAGATCCATGTCAGCACTGGAGAGGAATCCTCAGGTTCTGGCACGGAATCCACAAAAGGTCTTAGGCCGCGGCATCGACGGGAGAGGAATACCGAGAGGCCCCCGAGCAACTCCATGGGGACTGGCCTTTCCTGAGGACACCAGAGCGGGTCCCTGAGGTACCCGTCATAAGTCGAGAGCACCTGCCCCAACTCGAGAACATCCAGGAGGTTGTCCCCTCCAGGCGAGATGAGGCCCATTTCCGCTGAGGGCGTCTCGAGTCTTATCACACCTAACCTCTGGAAACTTCCAAAGGGTCCTTCACACCCTGGCTGCAACTCAAGAAGTTCCCCGACATACCCCTCTCCACTCGAGGGGAATCACGAGAGTCCGCGCCACATCCAGAGGAGCCCTGTTTTCCCCTCTAGCTCGAGAGGAGGGATCCTTTCCCTGCGTGGTCGGGAAAGAATTCCTGGCGTTCCCGTCGCATCTCAATAGGATGCGCTCCCCAGAGGAAAGGTGAGAGAACTCCAGGGTCGTGCCACCATTCCCAGAGTCCCCCAGATGTCTCAGCCCATTCCAGGGAAACCTGTTTCCCTGCATTGCCTTGACTTTCAAGCCGAGGATCGACTCACACCACGGTGGCACGTGGACAGACACTTGGGAAAGCCTCGTGGGAAAGCCTAGTGGGAAAGCCTCGAGGGAAAGCCACACATCCCTTGATCCAGGCGAAGGGAAGCGTGACACTGCTGCTACAGTCGGGTGGAAAGGGCACGAGCATGCCCCCACTCGAAACAGGGACTGACTCCCGCCTGGGGAGACTGGCTGAAGTACCACAACATCCATGTCAGCACTGCGAGAGGAATACCTCAGCGTTCGAGCGAGACTCCAAACTAGGTCTAGGGCCCCGCAAGACGGGGAGGAATGCCGAAGAGCCCCGAGGAACTCCTGCATGGGGCACTGGCCTTTCCCTGAGGCCCCACGAGCGGGTCCCGCTGAGTACCCGGGTCGGAAACGAGTCGAGAGACTGCGCACCAATCTCGAGAAACCCAGGAGGTTGCTCCCTGCCAGGGAGATGAGGTCCATTGGTCCGCTAATGAGCGCGTGCTCAGAGTCTACAGCACCTGAACCTGGAAAACTTCAAAGGGTCCATTCAGCACACCCTTGGCTGATAACTCTCAAGAAGTTCCCCGACATACCCTCTCCACTCGAGGGAAGACACGAGAGTCCCCCGCCAGCCCACATCCAGAGGAGCCCCTGTATTGGCCGGCCTCCTTGCTAGCTCGACCGGCGAGTGGATGTTCTCCTGCGTGGTTATGGACTGAAATTCTTGCGCGTTCCCATGTCGCATGCTCAAGATAGGAGGCTCCTCTCCAGCAGGCAAAAGGAGAGCAATCCAGGCGTCGTAGGCCACACTAATTCCCAGAGTCCGACCTCAGATTGTCATCAGTCCATTCCAGGAGAACGTGCTCACTGATTCTGATTCTCAAGCCCTCCGAGGATCGACCTCACAACACAGGGACGTTGTGACAACAGCTGGACAGCCCTGGGAAGTAGTGGGAAAAAGGAATTACGGTGTTAAAGCCTCCTGGGCTTTAAAGGCCTCAAAGGGAAAGCCACAGATCCTTGATCCCGGTCGCCCAACGAGGGCCAAGCGTGACACTGCTGCTACAGCTCCGCGAGGAAAGCGTCACCGGTGCATGGCCCCCCCTTTGGTACGTCCTCCGCCCACTCGAAGACGAGGACTGACTCCCCTGCGGGAATGAGTCCAGAAGCCGTACCGCGTAGCCAGTTCTTACCACTAGGGAGACCATGTCAGACTGGAAGATGGAGAATCCTTCAGTTCGGACAACCCTTTGGGGCGACTCCACTATTCATAGGTCTTTCGGACTCCTTACGCCGGCATCCAACCCCGACGGTTAGACGGGAATAACGTGTTCTCCCGAGACGCCCCGCGAGCCAACTCGGCGATCGGGGACTCGGCCCTTGTCCTGAGAGCCGGACCAAGAGCGGACGTGCCCTGAGGTCCCGCACTGACGTAAGTCGACGAGGCAGAGCGGTGCCATGGTCGCAAAACACACTGCGAGAAAATCCAGGAGGTCCTCTTCCCCGCCTCCTAAGGCGAGATGAGGCCCATTTCGCTGAGTGCTCTTCAAGGCAACATCACATCTAACAGTCTGGAACTTCTAAAGGGTCCCTCACAACCTTTGCTGCAAGCTCAAGAAAGTTCCCTGACCATACCCGTCTCCACTCGAAGAGGAAGCATGAGAGTTCCCGCCCACAATCAGAGGAGCCGACCATTTCCGGCTCCTAGCTCGAGAGGTGAATTCGAGATCACTCCGGGCAGATCCTGAT
Source organism: Capra hircus (assembly GCF_001704415.2). NCBI lineage: Eukaryota > Metazoa > Chordata > Mammalia > Artiodactyla > Bovidae > Capra > Capra hircus. The sequence continues at coordinate 11,460 of NW_017215730.1, forward strand.
CCCTTCTGAGTGGGTTGGGAAAGACACCTTCAGCGCCCGCGTTCCCGTCGCTAACTCAAGGAGGAGGCGCTCTCCACAAGCGAAAGTGCGAGAGGGAACCTCCAGAGTCGTGCCGACCCATTCCAAGAGTCCCCCAGAAGTGTCTCCAGGTCGGCATTCCAGGAGAGGAGACCCAGTTCGGCGGTAGTTTTTCCCCTGCACTGCCTCTCCTACTATTCAAGGCGAGTTGATCCGAGTCAAGCAGCGAAACGGATTGGTGGCCCACGTGGCTAAACCAGCTTCTCTGTGGATTAGCCTGTTCGCGGTGGGAAAGCCTCCTGCGGGAAGCCGCGAGGGAAAGCCATCAGCTCCCCCCATGCATCAACTCCCTCATCGCTTCGTTTATCCCTCGCGCAAGGCGCAGCGCTTACACACTGCAGCTACAGCTCGGGGAGGAAAGCGCACGTGCATGCCCCCACCTCGAGGACGACCACGGGACTGACTCATTCTCTTCCCCTGGGAGACTCGGCAAAGGTAGCCAATCCTTGACCTCTGAGAGGATCTAATGTCGCCACGTCGGATTGTGAAAGGGGACTCCTCTCAGGTTCCCGGTATCCAGCGTCAGATTCCTGTGATTAACCTCCGATCCTTCATGAAGCCGGCCTCATGGGTCGCAAACAAGATTTTAGGCCCCCGGCAGTCGACCGGGTTATGTAGGGAATCGCCGAGAGGCCCGCCGAGCAACTGGCATGGGGACTGGCCTTCTCTTGGAGGACGGACCCCAGAAGCGGGCTCAAACCAAATCCGAGGTTCTCGGTCCTTTAAGTCGGAGAGCCATTCTTCTGTCCGTCTATTTTACTCCGGGAGGAAAAATCCAGGAGTTTCATTCCCTGGCCAGGCGAGCATTTGTAGGGACCAATCCTTGGAGGCTGACGGACTCTCGAGGCTAAATGCACAGCCTAAACTCTGGACTTCAAAGGGCCTTCACAGCCTATGCTGGCAACTCATGAAGTTCCCCGACATCACGTGCTTCCATCCCCGTCCTCCAGCTCGAGAGGAAGCTCGAGACTACCGCCTCACATCGAGCAGGAGGCGCCGCCGTTTCTTAGCCTCTAGTCGAGAGGAGGGATCCTTCTCCCTGCGTGGCCGCGGAAACGATTCCCCGCGTTCCCCTGTCAATTCTCAAGAGGAATGGCCCTTCCCAAAGGAGAGGCGAGAGAACAATCAGGGTCGTTGCCACCGGTTCCCAGAGTCCCCCAGATGTCTCCAGTCCATTCCAGGGAAAACTGTCTTTTCCCTGCACTCAGGCGCTCGACTTTAGCCGAGGATCGCTCGACATTCCAATGGTAGGCGACGTGGGAGGACCCGGAGGCGAAGCACCTGCGTCGGCAGAAAACTTCGTGGGAAAGCCTCCTGTGAAAGCCTCAAATGAAAGGCCACAGAGTCCCTCCCTTGAAATCCGGACCGAGGGGAGGAGCGTGACAACCGCTCCTAGAGCTCGCCGGAGGAAGCGCCCACGTGAATGCCTCGCACCTGAGATGAGAAGAACCTGACTCCCTCTCTGGAGAGACTCCAGAAGATTACCGTCCTGCCGATAGCGCAAGATCCATGCCAAGCACTGGAACCGAGGAATCCTCAGTTTCGGGAGCGCCACCGACATCCAACTGGTTTAGGCAACCACGGCTGAGGGACAAGGTGGAGGCGCCCGGAGCACTGATGGGGACTGGGGCCTTTCTTGAGGGGCCAATAGACGCGGAGTCCCTGAGGGTCCCCCGTCGTACAGTCGAGAGCACTGCCGCACTTCGAGAAATTCCAGGAGCGTTCTTCCCCTCCAGGCGAAGATGAGGCTCATTTTGCGCTGAGCGCCCTCTCGAGGCTAATCACCGAACCTACCTCTTGTGAAGCTTCCAAAGGTCGCTTCGCGAACCCTTTGCTCGCAACTCAAGAAGTTCCCCCCACAATACTGTCTCCACTCGAGAGGCGAAGAACGTTTAGTGCCCACATCCAGAGAAGCCCCGTTTCCGCCTCCTAGCTCGAGAAGGAGCGGAATCGCCCTTTCCCCATGCGTCCGTGTGGGGGGTTGGAAGAATACCTTAACGGCGCGTTCCCGGTCGCATCTCAAGAGGAGCGCTCTCACGACAGGAAAGGCGAGAGGAACTCCAGGGTTCGTGCCACCATTTCCAGAGTACCCCAGGTGTCTCAGTGCATATCAGGGAAACCTGTTTTCCGCTACCACTGCCTCTAAACACATA
>NW_017215731.1:0-13690 GCF_001704415.2 Capra hircus
ACATACAATAGGACTAAAAATATTGATATAATACTAATAACTCATGTTGGTATGTGTGGTTGTCACATAGGATTCACAGGAGATTTAGATTCACAGTTGTCAACGTAAAGGATGAATGCTATTTAGCTTCTTCGTGACTCTAGACCACGAATGAAGAGTTTTCCTCAACATATTTCACTGAGGGAAATACAAGATGATAGGCTCACGGATATCGAAGCATTGTTCACAATACAGATCTGATTTTCGAAATCAGGGTTCTTTCAGTGTCCTTGAACAGCATTTGTTTTCTGGATACAGAAGAAAAAACTCATGAGTATCAAACTGGTTCCCAGAAAACATGTGTATGAATTGTTATCTTCCTGAACCAGGGATCAACCCACATCACTTCACCTCCTGCACTGGTAGGCAGAGTATTTCTTGATCAACTGCGCCACCTGGGAATCGACATACATTTCAAGGACCACTGCCATCAGCTTCTACTGTTCATGACCAAACTAGGAGAAACAACATTGGAAGAAGGACTCATAAGGGTACTCATAGGAAGTACTCATAAGTCAAGGAACCATTCTACTGGGTCCTCTCGTTATTACTGGGACAAGTCAGTTCCTCCGATGATGATGGGTATAACTGAAAAATTATTACAAATGCATGGGATGCGATGTCTACATGATAAATGTGTTCCTCTTATACTATTGCTTCAGGGATGTCTACTTCCGCATGAACGACTGCACTTCAAGGGATGCCTGCTATTCCAGCTCAAGCAACAGATAGTCAAGTGCAGATCATTGTCCTTTGTTGAAAATAATCAGCAGTTTGTCAACATAGGGAACATGCCGAGGAACCCTTGGATGAACTCTAAAAACAGGTTGGGCCTCTTTTTGCCAAGCCCTGCGATAAAATACAAATCAGAAAAAAAAAATAGCATCGGTTTTGTCAGGACTTCCTCATCTTTTCTTTCTCGGTAGCAGGAAGCAGACATTGAGGCCAGAGGACTGCAGGATTTCATTGTGAACTAACGTTGGTGGGTGGAGCTCATCACTCTAGTAAGAATGTGGCTCAGTAAAACGGAATTTCATTCACTTCATGGACATAGAGTTCTAGAATCCTTCATTAAGGAATTCAATAAGCTATATTTCCTTACACCTTCACAATCTCTTGGTTTACAAGAATGTCAATTGCTAGTCCAGCACTTATACAATGGTGTTACAGGTAGTATGAGTGTATAAATGATGACGAGCAATGACAGGAAGTTTATTTATTCTCTGTTGAATTCTTGATTTTTTATATAATTTTTTATAATATCCTTACAGATGTGAATATTTTAGTGACATGTATAAATACACGTTGAGTAGTGTTATGATAACTCATAGTGTTGGCACAATAAATATCATGGTTATTATGTGCTTTTCATATATTCCTTTGGAGATTCTCTTGCATTATACATCATCATAAGATATTTAATAGTTTCCTAAACTGTACAGTAGGTCCTTGTGGCTTCTTTTATATATGGTAATGTATTTGTTAATAATTCAAAACAAAAACTGTACACAAATATTCATAGTGACATTCACGATAGCTCAAAGGTAGAACTCATTCAAGTGTCCGTTGGTGGGAGACTGAATATGCAACGCAAGGTATATTCAGAAGCTTGAACGGTATTCCACCATACAAAAAAGTACATTAAATGGTGCTGCCACTCTGCAAGACATTACACAAATGACTCCAAAACGAACACGTGGAAGAAATACATAGTTCGATTCCAATTCATGCTATGTACCCAAAAGGATTGGAAAGGGGGCTGAAAAAAAGGATACTCCTTCCGTCATACTCACAACAGCATGATTCACACTGGCAAACAAACAGAAGCAATCGAAGTGTCCATGGCAGCCAATTCCATAAACAAACTGTGGTATACACACAATGGAATCTGATTCGGCCCTTCAAAAGTCAGTAATTCTGACAATGCGACAATGTGGACAAACCTTATGGTCATTTGATTAAGTGAAATAAACCAGACCAAGAAAAGACAAACGTTCTGTGATTCCGCTCATATGAGATAATCCAAACAAGTCAAATCTGTCAGAAATAGCAGAAAGTGATTCCGACCGATCGAAAAGAGTTCATGTTTCATGGACCTCAGTTTCCCTTGGAAAAACTGACTTCCCATCATATCTCCAAAACCAATTAGACAAATAACTGGAAGCTATATCCAGTCAAATGAATGTAGACATAATGTTACATACAGTGTACACCAAACTCACTCAAACTTCTCAACAGACAAAAGGCAAAACTGTATCTGTGGCACCTCAGCTTAGCTTAAAACTGTATCTACGGTACCTCACTTCTGCTTATAAAATTTAACAACAACAACAACACACTAAAGGCTATCCAAAAAAGGATAGAAAACACATATAACATCAACTTTAAAAAATTAGAAATTGAAACGGTGAAAAACCTTATTCACAAAACTTAAACACAAGCCACAGGAAACTATATTTATAAAATATATATCTGATAAAGGATTGTTCTCCAAATATACCAAAAAATCTAGAACAATCTCATAAAAAATGTATACACCTAAACACCTGGCCTACAAAAATATAAAGATAGTAAATAAGCCTATCAAAAAGACTCAAAACCACATAGCATTAGGAAATGACAAACTAAAATAACAGTGAGGTAGCACTGCACACCTATTAGATCCAGTCAACTCAAGAAAAGGGGGTAGGGCACAGCTTCTCCGGTGGCTCAGTGGTAAAGAATCTGCCTGACAATGCAAGACACTCTAGTTCGGTCCCTTACCCCAGAAGATCCCACAAGCCACAGAGAAACATAGCTGGATTTTTCCACAGCTAAACAAGGCTCACCTGTGACCTGAATCCTTCATGTCCAGCACTTACTAAACAGCTTTGAAAACATGTCCAGACAAAAAAGGATCGCATGATTATATACAACAGCTCGACTTGTAATCACTACAAACTTTCAAATATCAGGATGTCTTCAGTAGATGACAGTGTAAACAAATGGGGATACATGCAAAGTGAAGGGGAGCAAATGCTACCACAAAATATACCACCTCAGCATGAGGATTAGTTGGACCCAATTAACTTTTATTTTTTTAGAGGACACATGATCATCTCTGAAACCCAAGTTCAAGACAGCTCTTCTGTGAGTCACATTTACCAGAGAAATCTCATTTCAAAGGAATCCTCTCTATATGCCAGATAGAAGGATGAGACACAGTCTTTTGAAACTCTTTTTCCTTTTCTATCGATAGGGAAAGCTAAGCCGTAAATCTGCACAGCCACCATACCCTTCCTTTCCTTTGGTTGTATTTTTTTTAATATTTGTTTCTGTTTTCATTTGGCTGCGCCAGGTCAACCTTCATTGAGGCAAGCCAGATATTTAGCTACAGCATGCAAATTCTCCGTTGTGGCATGGGAGATCTAGTTCTTGGATCAGGGAATGAACCTGGGCCTCCTTCTTTGGGAGTGTCCAGTCTCAGCCACTGGACCACCAGGAAGCGCCTGTTTTGTTTTCAGATGAAGATGGAATCTAAGGTGATATCTTGGGCCATTTCAGTCACTGACTCAGTTTCCTGAGTTTGTCCAAAGCACGCACAAGGTGCACATTATTAAACTGGTTTGCAAAACAAGAAAAGGTTGTCTGCTACAACACTGTATGCTTACAAATATCTAAATGGTAAATGGCATAGTATTGATTTTTCATTACTATGGGGGGAGAAAGAATGCAGGATTCATACATGTTACAACACGAATAAATATTCAAACCATCTTCAGTGAAAAAAAAAATCCACATAGAAAAGGCCACCCAGAACCCTTATTCACCATGTCTGCTTTCAATCCATCAAGTTTGTCCAAATAACTGAAAATCTCAGTAACACTCTAAATAAAGAAAAAAGGATGAAGATGGAAACAAAAGATATATTCATACACTTGAACATTGCAAAGTGGAAGTGGGGCGGTGGATTACATTATAACGTAGATACCATATGATTTCCTGATTTTGGAGATTATGTGCTGGTTCTGCAGAAGGTACCCATTTTGCATAAAACACATAGAGTCTTTTAGATGATGTGGCAAATGCTAGCACTTGTTCCCATTGCTAGGCATTTTCTGTACATTTTAAATGACTGGAAAGTATACTAGGTTTCAAAACAACCATGTCAATACCACAAAAGAAATTTAGAGTAGACAGGCAGGAAGCTTTCTGATACAGGCCAAGACTTACCCAGACGAAGTTCAAGGGAAGCTGCGATGCTCACTGCCCTTGAAGGAGTCCACGTGGAATGAAGAAGTACTGTGGGAAGTCTCTTAGTAACCACCATGTCTTGGGTCCTCTGGATGACCTACTGCAGGAGAAACAGATGTTACAGATAAAACGTTCCACATCACTTTACAAAAAGTTGTTAGACTACTTTCAGTAAAGCTGAATCATTTGGGATCAATTTACAATCATATAATAGACTACCATTTACAGTCCAAAAATCACTTGCATTTCTAGACACTCATAACAATCAAAAAAAAAATTAAGAAACTCCCACTTAAATAAAACATCTAGCAACAAACTTAATCAAGAACATAAAAGACCAGTAGTCAGAAAACTAGAAAGCACTGATAAAGAAACCAAAGAAAACACAAATACACGGAAAACTATTCCACGCTCATGCACTGGAACAATGAGGAATTAAAAGGTCCATTCCAACCAAAGTCATCAACAAATACACGGACTGCAATCACAAAATAACATTCAATGGCATTTTTCACAGAAATAGAAATATTCCTCATATTAGACTGCTATGTTAACCAGGACCTTAAACGGCCAAAAAGACTCTGAGAAAGAGGAACACAGCTGGAGGCATCTTCCTAACCCTCTTCAAACTACATCACGGAGCTGTAGTGACCACCACAGTGAGGAACTGGCAGGAACACAGACACATGGACTCCAGGAGAGAATAGAGAGCCCAGAAACGAACCCACATGTACATGGTCAGTTCCTGAAAATCAAACCAGGAACGAGCGAAGAGGAAAGGACAGTCTTCTCAAGAAACAGTGACAGGAAAACGGCCACCTCCACGGAAGAACATCAGTGTTCATCCTCTACATCATCTAACGCAAATCTGAACTGAAAACCCACCGCTTTGCACACGGAGCTCTTTCCCCCTGAGTCCTCCGAGATGGACCTCCAGTCAGCCCTCAGCTGGACACAGGAAACGTCTACTCCGTCCTCATGTTTCGCTCTTGCAGCGCCTCCCTGCTGGTGGGCACTGAGGCAACCCTGCTCCTCTCAGCCTGGATGCAGCCCTGTTATCCAGAAGCCTGAGCCCTGATGGTCCTGAGGAGACAAAGCTCCCGCCAGCTGCTCACGGGGCAGAGTCTAAAGGCAAAGCGTCCTGCGCCCGCGGGTCAGAGGGGCTTTGGCGCCCCCCTGCGGGCCACAGGAGAAGAGCGGGCAGCCCGGCGCTCACAGACCTCAGAGGGCTCACCCAGAAGCAGCTCTGCTGCGAACACTCAGACTGGAAGCCCAAACTGAAATGGAGCAGAATAGCTCCATGACCCTCCGCAAAACATGGCTAAGGAACAATCAGAGCCTGTATGGAATGCAGCCATAAAAAGGAACACATGTGAGTTTGTTCTAATAAAGGGGAGGGAAGTCAGTCAAAGAGAGAAAAACATGGAATCTAGAAGGATGGTACTGACGAGTCTGTTCACAGAGCAGCAATGGAGGTGCAGACATAGAGAACAGACTTACAGACGAGGGTGGGGAACAAGAGGGAGAGGGTGAGATGAATGGAGAGAGCAGCATGGATGCAGGTACACCAACCTTTGTAAATAGACAACCAATGGGAATTTGCTGTATGATTCAGGGAACTCAAACTGGGGCTCAGTAGTAACCTAGAGAGGTGGGAATGCGTGCGAGGTGGGAGGGAGATTCCAGAGCAAGAGGACATAGGTACACCTATGGTTAATTCATGTGGATGTATGACAAATCAAACCAATATTGTAAAGCAATGATCAATCAACTAAAAAGAAATAACTGTTTAAAAAAATATGAACATACACACAAACTTTGCAACAAGGTAACTCCATTTAAAAAACTATTGAAATTTTAGAAAACTACAAACGTTCTACATGACCTTCGGTCTGGTGATCAGGTCTAACATACACAGAACAAGCCAACTTACCCAATTATGAATACAAATGAGTTAACACATTGCCTTTTATCATTTCATACATTTACCCTGTGGAGGACCTTACTCGAGAGAACCAAAAAGAAACTGCTAAATGAACCACGGACCACCCACCCTGGCCAGGCAACAGAGAAAAGAAAACACTTGCAGGAGTCATCTCACAACAGGAGGTCCTGGGAAGGAACAAGGAACGAACAAGCTACCACCAACCAGAATTCTGGAGAGGTCAGGAGATGGGAGGCTCCAGTTCAGAGGTCCTACCAACCTCCCAGGATGCACTTCGCTGGAATCCATCTCGGCTGAGTGATGCGTGTGCCCCCAAGAAGGATCCCAATTCAGAATGCCTGGCAAGAGACAAACCAGAAATGAACCCGATGACCATAAAACCTGAGAGTGCGAGCCACGTGACAGAGTGGTTCTCTCCGTTTCCCTCACCCTCCTGCCCTCCACCCCGGCAGCCCTTCCCAATGAAGCCTCTCGCTTGGACAGCACTCCTCTCCTCAGACAACTCATTGCCCAGTGTCAGACAAGAACTCACTCTCAAGCCCTGGAAGGGAACCCCCTTCCTTCATCAAAAGCAATATCCAGGAGAAAAGAGCTTCAAAACGCTATCTTGCAGAGAAGGAAATCAGACAAGGCAATGGCAGCCCGCTCCAGTACCACTGCCTGGAGAATCCCACGGACAGAGGAGCCTGGTAGGCTGCAACCCCGGGGTCACTAAGAGTCGGACACGACTTCACTGAGTGACTTCACTTTCACTTTTCACTTTCATGCACTGGAGGAGGACATGGCAACCCACTCCAGTGTTCTTGCCTGGAGAATCCCAGGGACAGAGGAGCCTGGTAGGCTGCTGTCTATGGGGTCGCGCAGAGTCAGGCACGACTGAAGCGACGCGGCAGCAGCAGCAGAGAAGGAAATGGCACCACCTGCAGTACTCTGGTCTCAGAAATCCTAGGGACAGAGGAGCTTGGTGGGCTACAGTCCAAAAGCAGGGCATTTCTGACGGGAGGAAACAGTCCCAGGGAAGCTGAGCTGCTCACCAAAGGCCCAGAGCTTTGGATAGCACACCAGAGCTGTGGCTGAGGATTCCCAGCTGCCATGCCTCTTGATCCTGGCCTCTTTCACTAGATACGTGTGTGGGAAAACTAGAATCTCAAATATGCCCTGGTGGTTCCATAGTCAAGAATCCACCTGCCAGTGCTGGAAGATGCATGTGCGATCCCTAGGATGGGAAGATGCCACATCCTATGGAGCCCGTGTGCCACAACTGCCGAGCCTGTGCTCTAGATCCTGGAAGCCACGATGCCGAGTTCACATGCCGCAGCCACTGAAGCCCGTGAGCCTGTGCCCCTCAACAAGAGGACACACTGCAGTGAGAAGCCTGCAAACTACTAGTTATGGCCCATGCTCACCAAAACTAGAGAAAAGCCCACACACAAAGATGCAACACAGCCAACAATCAATAAAACTCTTTTCCTAAAAAATGCACATCTGACAAAGAAACTGTACTCGAATTGTCCAAGAACACTAGAGCAAACAAGCCCATTCATAATTGGTAACGACTGAAATAGACACCTGGCCACTGAGGGTATATTGATAGTAAACTATCATACAAAAACATACTCAAGATACTGGTGCGATGCACGCAGAGCCCCCTTTGAAAGACAATCTGACAGTTTTTTTTTTTTCAGTAACCACGTGGGACAAGCACTGAATTCTGTGTATGACAAGCGGTGGAAGCCAGGTATCTTACCATTGGAAGGCAAAGTTCCAGATAAACAAAAGGAAACGTTACAATGTCCATGTCGTGGTGGATCAGGTTGGAGACATCATCACAAATTACCTTTAACTGAATATGTTCAAAGGTGAGCTGGAATACATGGAGATATATCTCCATGTATTGTCAGCTGAGCATATTGAGCTCCTACATGTATGTTTTAAATATCCTTCTCTAATAAAAGGGAACAGGAAACATCTCCGATGGCCTGGTGGTAAAGAAGCTGCCTACCGATGCAGGGAACACGGGTTCAATTCCTGTGTAGAAGATTCCACACGCCCAGGGCAATGAAGCCCTTGCACAACTCTTGACGTTTGCATGCTCCAGAGCCCAAGTTCTGCACACAGAGAAAGCACTGCAATGAAAGCCATGGCACAGCAACTAGAAGGTAGCCTCTGCCTCACTACAACTAGACAAAGGAGCAATAAAGACCCAGCACAGTCAAAAATAATGTCATGTTAAAAAAAGGACAGTTCTTTGAAGAAATGACTGAGACTAGGGGTGAGACTGTAAATATATGAGCCAGGGTCATCTTCAATTATGAGAAATTAAAGAAACTAAAGACAACTATCAAGCTGTCCCAACGGATACAAATGAATGACGACACAGTGTTATCTGTATACACCAGCAAATAACAATCTGAAAGGGAATTGAAACAAACAATTCCCCTTCAATCATGTCAACATTAATAAAAGACTTTGCTATGGATGGAATGAGGATGACAAGACTGGCACACTGGAAATGATACATGATTGCGGAAAAATACCCTCAAGCCATGGACAGAGACTCCATAGCGATGACAAGACTTCAGTTGGCAACTACCGTGGAATGCATCTGCCATCTGAAATGAAGATTCAATATGAATTACAAAAGGCTGAAAGGTGGCTGCTAAACCACAAAAGATGCCAGCATTCTTGGCCTCCAGAGGAGAATTCAATCCAGGGCAAGTGACGAAGCTTGATGGCTCAGAGGTTTTCTGTGAAAAAGTTTGATTCAAGTAGAAAAGAGATCGAGAGAGCTGCTGACGTAGACATTCAAAGGGGGAAGAAAGAGTACCCCCTGCTAGTCTTTAGCCAGATGGTATACAGCCACTAGCAGTCTGCTAAGGAAAGAAAGACAATGTCTCAGAGAATGGCACCAGGCCCCTCACCCACAGCATGCATTGAGATCACATTGGCAGCAGATGAGTCATCCCAGGCCAGAAAATGATGGACATGAATCTTGAAGAAAGGCAGATTTCCAAGCAAATATATAGTTTCATTCACAGAGGTTAAGAGAACCAGGTATGAGTAAGACAAACCGGTTTGTCGAGTCGTTTCTGAGCCCTTTAGGGGGAACTGACCTGAAGACAGCACATTAACATACCTTAAGACAAACATTTCATAAGAACAATGCATTGCTTAGTTCAAGGTTTGAGAAAAGTTAAATTCAGGTGGAGCCAGGAGTTGTCATGGCAACGCAGAATTTTCAGAGAAACCTCCTTTTACATTTGTAACAAGATGGAGAAAAAAAAAAAAACGCAGCACTCTTTTGGTCTCCCTGCCTCTTAAGAGAGAGAAAAAAACGTCTGACACTTGCAGTTTATTTTCTCTGTCTGGAGACCCTGGCCTTCCTGCTGTTATCCTCTCCAGGCCTGTAGGAAGCAATACACTCGGCTGCTTGGGGAAAAGCGCGTGGGTCTGAGCTGTCTGCAAAAGGGGTGAAGCGGTAAAACCCTCGGCCCCAAAGGCGAGGCTTTTCTGCGATCGCCATTTCAGTCGGCTCCGAGACTGCAAACAAAGAGGGCAGAAGACATGGTTCCCTGCTCCGCCGAGTCCGAGTTCCCTTACCTGTGGTCCACAGCCCTGCGCTCTGCTCGCTGGGATGCCAATCGACGGGGACCCAGGAGCCCACGAAACGAGCAGTCCCAGCTGCAATGGCGAGCCCTGAGAGCACAACTGGGACCCCTGGCCCGAGGCGCCGCCATGTTCACCCCGCCCCAGACCCGCTCCCGTGAGCCGCGCCCCTGACCAGCCGCCCAGGCTCGCCCCCCCCCGACGCGCGCACGGTGCGCCGCCCCACGCCCCCTGCCAGGCCAGGCCCGTGGGACCCGACTGCCTCCAGGGGAAACACAAGGACAAGCAGATCCACCCCACCGAGACAACCCAAGCTTTTTTCTCAGCTGATCTGTCTATGATTTAGGGATAAAAAGCAAAGATGACCTAGGACAGCCATGATATTCTATAGAGCCAGACCCTGGCGCGCGGAGGCTTGAAGAGGGCCGGGAGCGCTGCCTGAAACAGCAAGCCTCTGTAGCGTAGCGGTTAGGCAGGTTGGTAAGTCAGGCAGACTAGGGTCTGTAGGTCAGGAGTTCAAGTCCCGGGTTTAACTCTTTCCCTTTTAGGGGGCGGGGGACCACAAGAGGCGGGGCTTAGACCCAGAAAAGTTTCTTTTTATTTTAGAGGTTTATTGTGAAGCTTAGGGTTAGGGTTCGGGCAACCCCCCAACTCGCTCGGGTTCGGGTTCGGGGTTAGGGTTAGAATTCGGGGAACCCCCCTCTTCTTAGAGTTCGGGTTTGGTTTAGGGTTCAGGTCAGGGTCAGGGTTCAGGTTATGGTTAGGCTTAAAGTGAGCGCTCATGGGCCCATAGTTCTTTATTAGCCTGCCCTGGTGGGCCGAGGCTTGAAGAGTGCCTGGGAGCAGCATGAAACCCAGGGGCTTTGTTAGCATAGCGGGCTGATGCTGAAACATGCAATCTGGCTTGGGTCAGAAGTTCAAGTGCCTTCCCTTTTTGCTTGGCTGGGGGACCGCAAGGCGGCTTAGGCCAGAAAAGTTTCTTTTTCTTTTAGAGTTTAAAGGGTTAGGGTTTAGGGGTGCCGGCATCCCCTCAACTTGTTAGGGTTCAGGTTCAGAGTTCGGGTTACGGGAATCCCCTCCCTTCTTAGGTTTGGATTTGGGTTCGGGTTAGGGTTCAGGGTTCGGGTTTGGGGTACGCGCGGTTCGTGTTTGGGTTTGGAGTTCAGGTTTGGCGGTTCGGGTTCGCGTTCTAGTTTTGGGGTTTGGGGTTCCGATTAGGGGTTCAAGGTTCAGCTTAGGGGTTTGGGGTTTGGGGATCAGGTTATGGGTTCTCGGTTTTCAGATTAGGGGTTTGCAGTTCGGGTTTTGGGTTTGAGGATCGGGTTAAGGGTTTGGGGTTGGGGCTCGCGGTTTGAGTTTGGGGCTTGGGATTGGGGTTTGGGGGATCAGGTTTAGGGGTTCTCGGATTGGTTTAGAGGTTCGCAGTTGGGGTTTGGGTTTGAGGTTAGGGTTAGGGGTTTGGGGTTTGAGGTTCACGGTTGGGGTTGGGGATTTGGGATTCGGGTTAGGGTTTGGTTCGCGGTTTGGTTTGGGGTTTGGGTTTGGTTAGGATTTGGGTTGGGGTTCCGGGTATTCTCGGTTCGGGTTAGGGGTTGGCAGTTTAGGTTAAGGGGGGTTTGGGGTTTGGAGTTTGGGATTTGGTGAGGGGTTCACGGTTTGGGTTCCAGTTATGGGTTTGGTTTGGGTTGAGGGTTGGGGGTTGGATTAGGGGTTCTCGTTTCTGGGTTGACGGTTTGGGTTAGGGATTAGGGGTTTAGGATTTGGGTTTGGGTTGGGATTCGGGTTTGAGGTTCCGATTAGGGGTTGAGTATGTGAGTTTGTGGTTCGGGGGTCGAGAGATTTGAGGTTTGGGGTTTGGGGTTCAGGGATTGGGTTCATGGTTTGGGGTTGGGGGTGTGAGGGTGCAGTTCGAGTTTTGCTGTTCGGGTTAGGAGTTAGGGGTTGGCAGTTCGGGGTTCGGCTTAGAGGTTTGGGGTGTGCGGTTTTGGATTTGAGGTTTGGGGTTTCCGGTTAGGGGTTTTTGGGTTTGGGGTTCGGGTTAGCAGTTTCGAGTTTGGGTTTTGGGGTTGGGGTTCGGGGTTGGGGTCGGTTTGGGTTCGCGGTTTGGGATTGGGTTTGGGATTTGGGGTTCAGGTTAGGGGTTTGCGATTCGGGTTAGGGTTTGGGGTTCGGGTTCGGGGGTGGGTGGGGGTACAGGTTAGGGGTTTTGGGTTCAGGGTTTTGGGGTTCGGTTTAGGGGTGTGCGGTTTGGGTTTGGGTTTGGGGTCGGGCTAGTGGTTTGGGGTTCGGGGTTGGGTTCTGGATTGGGGTTCGGAGTTATGGATTCGGGGTTTGGGCTACGTGTTTCAGGATTTGCGGTTCGGGGCTTGAGGGGTCGGGTTTGGGTTTGGGGTTTAGGGCTCGGGTTAGGGTTTGGATTAGGGTTAGGGGTTCACGGTACGGGTTAGGTGTTTGGGGTTCGGAGATTGGGGATTGGGTTAGGGGTTTTGAGTTTCGGTAAGGGGTTTGGAGTTCCCGGTTCAGGGTTTGGGGGTAGCGGTTGGGATAGGGGTTCAGATTCAGGATATGGGGTTTGGGGTTCGGGTTCCATGTTTGGGTATGTGGTTCTGGGTTTGGGGTATGTGGTTCATTGTTTGGGGTTTGAAAGCCCTCCTTGCAGGAGCTAGGTGCGCCTCCAGTACGGCAGAGATCTAGCCCTGCTCAGAGCCCCGATCTGGCAGAGTTCCCGTCGCGAGGCTGCTCTGCCGGGGGCTAGCATTGCCCAGACTTGCCTTGCTTTTTGTCTCCCTCCCCAGGAAGGAGCTGGCTGCGCGAGCCTGGGAGACCACTGGTGCCTTCCTTGCCTCAGCTCCAATCCTGCCTTGCCTTTGCACATAGGTGCCAGGCGTCGTTGGGAGGGCTTAGAGGGTGGTGGGTTGCACACTGCCAAGGGCTTCAGCAGTGAGAGCTCTGTCAGAGGAAGGGAAGGGCAACTGCAGGGCTCCTCCAGCGGTTGCTTGGCCGCCCAGAATCAGCGCCGCATCGAGAGCACCAGGCTCCCAGGGCCCCTGGCTGGCGTTTTCAGCCCCGCACACACGGAGGCTTATTCCTTGGGCGCCCAGAAAGTGTATGACAGACGTAGGTTCCCAAGCACTCTCCTCCCAGCAGAGACATATAGGCGGTTGGGCCTGATCCTGCGTGTCTGGGTTCCTGCCCACAGCCCCAACTCAGGGGAAGCAGCCCCTGAGGCAAGACCTGCTGGAGGAGCCCTGCGCGCCGCCTGATAGGCGAGAGCACCACCAGCAGGGAAGCGAGCCTCCTCGGGGAAGAGGAGGCAGCCCAGCCCGTCAAGCGGAAAGCCCTGCTTGCAAGGAGCTAAGTGCCCCTCCAGTACGGCAGAGCTCTAGCTCTGCTCAGAGCCCCGATCTGGCAGAGTCCTGGCGCGAGGCTGCTCTGCCGGGGCTAGCCTTGCCCAGACTTGCCTTGCTTTTAGGCTGCCTCCCCAGAAGGAGCTGGCTGGCAAGCCTGGGAGACGCCACTGGTGCCTTTCTTGCCTCAGCTCCAATCCTGCCTTGCCTTTGCACATAGTGCCAGGCGTCGTTGGGGAGGCTTAGGGGGTGGTGGGTTGCACACTGCCAAGGCTTCAGCAGTGAGAGCTCTGGCAGAGGGAAGCGAAGGGCAACTGCAGGGCTCTCCAGCGGTTGCTTGGCCGCCCAGAATCAGCCCGCACACACGGAGGCTGATTCCTTGGGCGCCCAGAAAGTGTATGACAGACGTAGTTCCCTAGCACTCTCCTCCCTAACAGAGACATGTGCAGGTGTTTGGGCCTGATCCTGCGTGTCTGGGTTCCCGCCCACAGCCCCAACTCAGGGGAAGCAGCCCCTGAGG